>NW_026261809.1:0-92639 GCF_024628925.1 Lodderomyces margitis
CAAGGAAAAGGTGCCGCGTTCCCTTATGTTCCAGGCCAGAACTCATTCAGAAATTTGAATTTGACATCGAAGCCAACATTCTTTGGGTGTGATGCAAAGAATTTATCCTCGTTGACTTCGGATATCTACAATGTGCCTTTGGTGATTTACGTTGCAAATCGTCCTTACACATATTGGTCAAACACATCAACATTCAGATTAGACTACTCGGCGGAAGAGCGTAACAATATGATATCTAATGGGTTTGCGGTAACAACTAGGTTAAATGGAACTTTGGATGAGGAGTGGGACGCCTGTGTTGGATGTGCCATAATTAGGAGAGAGCAAGAGAGGTTAGGACTCGAACAAAGCGAGCAATGCAAACAATGTTTTAGCCAATACTGTTGGGATGGAACTATATACGAAGGTGAGTCTATTGGCGATAATTTTGATGACAATGGATTAACTGAAGGAGCCGAGTTTTACAACTCAAATAATACTCCTGGTTTTGATGATACAGGTGCCAACCTCAAGAGANGAGAGACGAACTTTCTGATGGTAATCAGAAGCCAAATTAGGATTCAGTAGAATGCTAATAAGTGTATATGCTTTTAATTGTCTATGTCTTTAATTTTCTATGTATTCTAATCTGTATGTGAATCTTTGTGAACTTGGTCTGTGTCATTTGCGTGTTTATTATTTGTTTGACTCTTTTGACTTTTTTGGCTCTTGTGGCTACTCTGAGAATGTACATCACTATCCTGTATTATATTGTCCCCATTCTCCTCATCATCGTCCTCAATTAAAAAATTGTCAGTGTCAAAATCGGTAGAGTTCAATTCAATCTCATTGTGGCTTCCCATTTCCAACTCATCAGCAAAATTTCCAAAAACTAGTACATCATCATGAATAACGCCTCTTTGGTGGAAGCTCGCTAGCTTTTGCTGCATTTTGACATAAATCAAATAAGTGGCTAGTGAAGCAGCACCACCTGTGATTATTATACTAACGACGTCAACAAACTTTGACATTCCCGAGCTTTTGTCACTTCCTAAATCTTTCAACTTGCTACCAACAAACAAATGTATAAACAATTTGGGAGATGTAATCAACGTTGCAAGAAAGTATGTTAAAAGTGGCAACTCGGGCACCGCTGCTAACGCACCATTGGATAACGAGTACGGCAATGGGCAAAGCCGTATTAAACACAATAGCAACAACGAACTATCATCGTGTAAAACTTCGGCAAAAGCTCTAAATTTCTCATTGTATTGCACCAATTTTGTCGCTTGATTTTGTAAAAGGTATCGAAACACGAGGAACGAAGCAGTGCATCCTGATACTGATGCAAAAGCCAACAACGGCCACCCTTGCGGGAACCCATATACCATTCCTGTCAACAAACTCAATGCAGTGAAACCAATTAATGGTGGGAAACTTACTGTAAACACCAAGGCAAATATTATCACTCCTCCATATTTCAAATCATGCCACTTGTCAGACAAGTTGATCAATTGGTTTATCAAATATGAATGGAATATTAAGAATAACACACCTAATATTCCGAGAACGATACATCCAAGTACAACAAACACTTTCTTTATTAGCGATTGCCCTGCAAACCATGCTTTCAATTGATTGAGGTAGTGCATCGATAAGGCAACTTTCTGTGCCACAGACTCGCGTATAGACAGACTTGTTGGCAAGTTGTAAGGGTGAGGATTATCATGATTTGATAATTGTGGCATCTTGAGGGTTTCGATGCTGCTGGTCGTTTGGCTATCGAGTGCTATTTTTGGATATTTCCAAAGCGAGAGTTTTTTTGATTGTGCGGCTTAGCTATTGGTTACCTCTTTGGCACCTGAGAAGAAAGTGAGAAAACGTCAAAAAGGAAAGAATGACAACAAAGGGCTTTTGTCTAACATCTTGAAACATTCATCAACAGGAACCTTGTATACTTCTCAGATAAAGAAACAGTGTTATCGAAAAGATTACAAAACCGGTTCGGACTTTTCAATTAACCGATTTTTTTTTGCATGTAAATTGACGCAAAATTATTTTACTCCAAAAAGCACTGTTCCTACATTACTATAACTCAAAATTGTTTTTTGACATATGGCTGTTACCATCAAAACGAGCATAAGCTTTGGGTGAATTTCTCCAGAATGTTTAGATCTTAGTGTAGATGTGTTGATAGTTTAAAAATTGTTGGCCAAACTTTTACTTTTATTTGGCTTATTTTGGTGGTTTACCATATTTCGGAAACGGGCAATTTTCATTCTATGTGCCCAATTGTCCAATTAAAGCAATGCAAAATAAGATTACTGTACTTACAAACATTATGTGCAGTATTTTGTATGTGACTACTATAAAATAATGACCAATTAGTAAGACAAAAAAGGGAGTAGTGCACAATAATCAATTCCAGGAATTGTTAGAGAGTGGAGACCCAACAGCAAAGGAAAAGAAAAAAAAAATAATACATCAATCATTTATATATCGAAGAGTATTCTATTCTATTCTTTTCTTATCTGTTGATATAAAATTACAAATACATTTATCAGATATTACAGATTTACTTTCCATCTTAGTAGGGATATAACATATTTATTCACTAAACTATTCAGACTACAAAAGCTAGCCAAACAATCACTCACACTTTAAACTCCTTCATACACTCCCTGCAGAAGATCACAAACAATGATTACTAGAAGATTATCAGCTGTACAATTGACTAGACGGTATTTATCCCATGAATTGAAGGAGAAAAACAAGAGATTCATTCAAACAATCCCTTCAAGTACGGGGAACGGCTCAAACTCGTTTTATGGTTTCCAGCATGAGCAAGCTAGAGAACCCAAATTGATTGAAAGAAATCCCAGTTCAAAGTGGGCAAAACATTCGTTGGGATTCCCATCGCAACCTATCAGTCCTCCAAAACAGGAGCAACCACAAGGTCAAACACAAGCACAAGCATCTAAAGCACCAGTAAGGAGGCTGAGGACGTCAAGATTCAAGACGGTAAATAACCTTTCTTCAGTACAGCCATCAACGTTGAAAACATCATCAGATTCCAATACAACTACAAAGACAGCTCAATCTCAACCAGAGTCATCGCCATCACAGGTTATTGAGATAACTTCAGACCCAGCAGTTCAAGCAGCATCATCATCGATACAAAAATTACCAAAGCCATTAACGACAGAAACGATACCAAAGACAAACACAGCATCTACCCCCAAGAAGAAACGTACGTTGCGTCCACGTAAGGCATTGATCACGCTATCGTCCAATGCAGTATCTCATTTGCAAGCATTATTGGACCAACCCGAACCAAAATTGATTAGAATAGGAGTTAGGAATAGAGGATGCAGTGGATTGACATATAACTTGGAATACGTTGACAAGCCAGGAAAATTTGATGAAACCGTTGAGCAAGATGGGGTCAAGGTGCTTATAGACTCAAAAGCACTTTTTTCCATCGTGGGTTCTGAAATGGATTGGCTTGATGATAAATTGAGTTCAAGATTCATTTTCAAAAACCCAAATTCGAAGGGAACTTGTGGCTGTGGAGAGTCGTTTATGGTATAGTCAAAAATTAAGTATTTATTTAATAGTTATATTAAATATTTTCCATTACTCTTTATCTTTTGTCTTTTCTCTTTCATACTATCTTTAGAATGAATATGGCACATGTGCCATATAAAAAGCCTCATATTGTATTTTAGTAAATTTGCACCCTTTCTGTTTAAAAAGTCGTAGACAAAAATTTTTAGTATCATACAAGAGGTCGAAAAGATATCGCAAATGGTATCACTTGTTTTTAATAGCAAAGTATGCTAGAGTGCGCGATTATTACGAATTCTATATGCGAGATTTTTTTTATATAGCTATGTGCAATATTATTTTGCTTTGTAGTTGCGAAGTTTATTACTGTAGTTGGTGAGAACTTACTACAGTGCAGTGCTGCTTTAATTTAGAGGCATATGAAACCTTTTTAGTAATACGGGTGCTACATTCATTCTGAAAATAGTGTATCAACTTGTCTAGAATTTGATGCTCATACAGAAAGGGCCAAAACGGTTTCATATAATACCTTGAGACATCTTTGTGATCTACCATTGTAATTAATTTTCTGTTTCTATTTTACGAGACATTCGTAAAATCACGATTAATCGGTTTTGGTGTCGTGCCAAAGAAATCTTCACCCCCTGTATTTATTATTTCGTTTACCATATAATTTTGGTGCCGTGCCAAAAAAAAAGACAAATCCTTCTATTTGTTAACAACATTGATGCCCGTGCAGTTTCATGGATAATTTTGAAATATCTAATTAATATGCTCGAAGTGGCAGTCAAAGCCAAGAAAATGTCAAGCATTGTTTTGTGCTTTTCGTTGGTTGAGACTACGACTACAGAGTGGCTGTTTACATCCTTATTTTTTTCCAAAGCCTTTTTGTTCTTACTCTGCAGCTCCAAAAAAAAGAAAAGCAATTGTGGCTCAAAGCTGTCATTCACAAAAACAATAAAATAAACGATATTCGAGGTGGTTAAATGCTTCAGGTCTTTATCTAAAATGGAATCTAACTTACCCACAAAAAAGGTTATGAGCTTTTTTTCTTTTCCTGCATGAATTCCATTGGACGATTTCTCAAGAGACTTATCGTCTCTATAATTGTGTCTGTTATGCACTAATTATTTAGTTTATAAATAGAGAAGAATCTTTTTGTTGAAGTGAGTGGGATTTTTACTTTTGACAAAGAGTTTCAACCACCAGAGTACTAACGGAATCAGGAGCTCGGCACAACTAAGGATTAATTACGATGGGGGTAGATACAGATCAAATCGGCATTTGGTGCACAAATTCAGATGGACTGGCTGCATACACAGGTGCTGCTTATGAAACTCAACGCTGGGCATGCGTAAGTGGAACACCGTATGTACCAGCAAGTACATACAAGGCTGGCGCACAAAGAGGGTTTATGAGCAAGATGCTAGTGGTGTTGACGGTATTGGTTAATACTGTGTTAGGTTTGCATTTGGGATATGAGATAAGCGAAGATTGTTGTGATGTGGTAATGATGAAGCTTTATTCATGAGCTAGAGTAGTTGATGGTATTGAAGATACGTACAGATTATGATGTAAAAAGACAGAAAGAAGAAATCAAAAGAGGAAAAAGACATTTGAGGGTATGGTCTCTTATTTTACAAAACACAGACACATGTCTTATTTTTTTTGGTTACATAGAAATGTGTAAAGTATTTTAAGTTAATATATATTTATATATCACTTTAGAATGATTAGTATTCTTCCTCTAGTTAGTTTAAGATATATATGATGTCTCAGTACCATATTATAAACGTTCAATAATTCTCTATACAAATTCTATAAATTGAAGACGAGAAATCTACATCTTAAATGAAGAACATCTTTATTTGTCTATGTATCTGTCTTTTCATTTCTACACAGCATCCTCGTGTAAAGACCAATAAATTGACAAAGAGTCCTTCACATTAGGTCTTGATGTATTTGCAACCATTCTCTATTTTCTCATGCCAACACACTATTAGTCGTGTACAACGTTCAAAAAAGAACTATATATAAACTATATATCACTATACAATCTATATAATAAAGGAAACTTTTATTTGATCTTTCTACACTCAAAATACGTAGCATTGATATCATTGGGCAAAGAACAAAAGTACTCGTGCTTTTGCATAATCTTAAATAACTCAATTGAGTTTATCTTTAATTTAAGACAAGTTTTGCCCCCATCTCTATTCGACGTACATATAATGCTTTCTTTGATATCCTTTTCTCCATCTATAACAAACATATTGGTGGGCGGATAATTGTGAATAAAGTCTCCTACCGTTGAGTCAGCGTCCTTAAAATTCGTTACATCATTGACGTTCTTAAGTTTGATTTCATTTGATTGAGAGTCTGAACTTAATTGGTTTAATGTTGTTTCAATGTCGGAACTATCATTAATCAACTGTCTTGCATTTGATGACGGTTGGGGAAGTTGCTGATGTGACTTGTGTTCTAAGTTTGGAGAAGCTAATGGAGGAGAAGCTGGTGGTATTTCTGTTTTCTGCGAGCCAAATGATAACCAGCCCATTATGTATTTTCAGTAACTATATGGTAATAGAAAGGACGGCGTCGATTGCTAAAAGTTAATTTCGGTTTTTTTGGTGAAATAAAATTATTCCTAATTTAAAACACTATATACAGGATCGAACTATAAACACAACCCCAAACTTTCATTTAACCTCATTAATGTGGTCAAGTATTGTTTGTAGGTCAAGTAAGGTAGTTTTTCATTATCATTCCTTTTCTTCTTCTTTGGTCTATTGCCACCTTCTTGTTGATCCAACCATTGAAATTTGTAGTCATATTTGATCTGCCATGGGCAATCGTGATCCATTCGAAGTAATGTGCTAATAACTTGTGACTCGATGGTATCAATGCTGCTCTTCTTCTCGACAATATTGGTAGTTATGAGCTCTTCAGCATGCGGATTTGCAGTTGCCACTGTGTGATTGAATACAAATGCTAATGTAGCGAAAAGTCTTTGTTCAAGCTGATCCTCAGAAAGTGGCGGGAGTTTCCCTAACAATTTCTGTCGTTTGATATTGTAATCCACATACTTGAAGTTTCTCTTGACTAATGCAACGTAGTCCTCACTGGTTATATCAGGTGTTACGTAGGGGTTATCATCAACTCTAAATAAAATCGGTGTACATTCAAACTTGCGAAGTTTGTAAAACCGTTTATACAATGCCCGTAGCCTTGATTTGAAATTAGGTAGCTGTGTTACCTGCTCAATAGTGGATTCAATGCTGACTTGTGGGGTATTGAATATTAATCCTCGTTGGGCTTGTCTTAGAGCATATTTGAGACTCATTATTAGAGAGTTGATTGCAAGGCAATTTTTCTTCTCTCTGTTTTTATTTTTTTGTTTACGTTTCTTTCTCTCTGGTTGCAAATCAGCAGACGAGCAAACATGTCCATCACAATCAGGGAAGACGATGTCTACTACCAACTCGAGTTCATGTATGGAACAGTGCCAGAGTTGCTAGCTATTCCTGCTCCCACCATGATTTTAGACATAAAGATCTATCTCAATTCCCATCTTTTGACAGTGGCAGATGATGAAGAGTTGGTCAGGAGCATAGCCACCAGATTTCAACCATTTTGGAACCAATGCCATTATGACACGTCTATCAGTATATCTGATGCATGTCCTTCTACCTTTTCGCTCCTCTGTAGAGACCCAATATTTGTATCAAATTCGTTAACTAAAATTTCTTCCATCGCAATTCGCCTTTCAGTCTTGTCACTTGAGGAGATTGATTTACAGAAGCTTTTGGCTGCATTTAGTTACTTGATGGCCTCATGGTTTTTGAACGAGGAGAAAAAATACCCTGCCGTTTTTTCCCCTGTTGGTCGCCAGTTTATCAAACTTAATTTATTTTGGTACAAGAAGATGCGCTATGAAGTGTTGGGGACAGACGTGTTTGATTCTGGACAGGTAATAACAGACTATATCGATGTGGTGAGATCACATTATACTACTTTGCCATTGATGTCCAATGCGGGAAATACATTTAGTGGCTTAAGGAACCACCGAGGGAGAAACTGTATCATCAAGTCGTACCCTTTGCATTTGATCGACATGAGCCCTCCTGAGACAGTGTAACATGCTTTATTGTGCGTCTATTTCAGATCCCCCACTCCTTTTTTTTTTCTTACAACGGGGGCAGTTTTTCCGAATACGTGGAGGAGAAATAAGCCACAATGTTGAGAGGGGGAAAGGATTGGGTACAAATTCTCCGAACTATTTAAGCATTGGGTTTTCAGTGAAAAAAAAAAAAAGAAAGAGGACCAGAAGTAGGAGTTCAGCCATTCACTTTAAACTATCCTACATCGTTAATAAAAGTTATTCATCATGTCGTCACAACTTAGATTTGCTGTTGTTGGTACTGGAATTTTTGCCACCGACACCCACTTGCCAACTTTCCAAAAATTGCCAAATTTGAAACCAGTGGCTGCTTACAACAGAACCAAATCAAAGGCAGAAGCATTTGCGTCAAAGGCAGGGATCCCTGAAAATAAAGTTTACAACTCATTGGAGGACGCATTTAAGGACCCAGAGGTGGACTTTGTTGATGCGTTATTGCCAGTGCAATTCAACCTTGACGCTGTCAAATTGGCCATTGAAAACAAGAGACCAATCTGCTTTGAAAAACCAATTGCCGCCAATTTATCACAAGCTAAAGAGATCGTGCAATTGAGTGAAAAAACAGACTTGCCAATTTTGGTTTTGGAAAACTGGGCATACTTGAAAGCTATCAAGGTGTTGAAAGAAGAGGTACTCCCACAATTGGGTGAAATTGTTGCATTTACTTACAATGCAACTGGCCCTTGGAATGATAACAACAAGTACTTGGCCACCGGCTGGAGACAAAAGCCAGAGCACATTGGTGGATTTTTGAGTGATGGGGGTGTGCATCAATTGGCATTATTAACTGAGGTATTGGGCAACGTTAAATCCGTCAGTGGATTGACTAAACAATTGAAAGAAGAAAGTGGTACTGATGACATCTTGTTCTCAACCTTTAATTTAAACTCTGGTGTCATTGGAACATTTACATACGGTTCAGCTTTTGGTGCCACTGATAAGTCAACCAGCTTCACAATCTATGGTAAAAATGGATCAGCAACCTATGACTGGTCACCAGTTTTAAGCAAGCCAAAGATTGTCTACCAAACTGGAACCAGTGGTCAAGACAAGAGCGAAAAGAAAACAATTGAAATTGATGAAGTAAACACTTTTGAGCAAGAGTTTGAAAACTTTGCTGAAGCAATTGAGAAAAAGGATAAGAAGTTGATCAAGGTTCCACCAACTAAAGCCTTCCATCATTTGGCTATAGTTGCTGCTGCTCTAGAGTCGTCAAGTAAAGGTGGAGCTAATGTCAATGTAGAATTATCATAGACTAGTATATATAGATCTATATTATAGTTCATCAACAAAGCGCGCCGATGTAGTAATGCTTGATATAACAACTTGCAAGGTCTCAGACAAGGGATCCTCTGAAGCCGCGCTCAATGCAGTGGAAAGTAACTCAGCCGTTGTCGAGGCAATTACACTGAGTGATTCAACCTTTTCATTAGCTGACTCCATTCGCGACCTAGTTCCCAATATCCAATTGAAGATGTTAAAGATCTTAAAGAATGACCAAAACAATATACTTATGGGCCTTCTCAACACTCTTCTATACAACACCCAGCAACAACACAATATAAAAAACCCCATACTTAGGTAAATTCGTTGTCTATCCAGCTTATCCTGCTTTTCAATGAATTTGATAATCCCTCTTGACTTGTTTAGAAGATCACTAAATTGGATAAAGCTTTCATTCAATTTGGTCAAATCTTTCGTCTGCTGGTCTATTGAATCTATGTTTAGTTCAGATTGGAGAATCGTAGTTGATAGCAAATCTCGGGACTTTTGCAATGAAGATGTGATTTTCGTGTTTTGTTGGTTGATTTGTTGAGAAATTGATGCATCGGCCGTCTTTTGCGAAGATCTGTTTGAAAATAGCTGTTCTCTCGTTGATTGGAGGGGTCTTTCATTGGATTCATTGTCTGTACTGTTGTCGGTATCAGGAAGTAGGTTAAAGTGCAACAAGCGATACTCTTGGATCTTCACTTGTTGTTCCTCATTGAGATAAAGCTGTACTTTTCTAAACTTTTGCTTGAGTGATTTGTATTTCAAGTCATAGATGTGATAAGTCAGGTCCTCTTTTGTACTTGACTTCAAGATATGGAGGTAATCCTTAAACTCGAGCAAGTTTTGATTGATGCGTGTTCGGATTGTTTTTGGCGAATTGTCATCATTCTGGATGCTCAATGTTTGTAAAAGACTATCAAAATCAGAATAAACCTTCTTTTGTAGATGATCTAATCTTGTAGGTATATCCATTGTGTGCTATAGTTGATTGTTTGATGACGTAGCGGTCGTTAAAAATCTCCTCGAGTTAAAATTTTTGTAGCTGTCATTGAAAAATTGTAGCTGTTTGCTAAATCCACCCCCACTGCACCTCATTTCATGACCAAAAGAAAAGGAACTAAAAAGCCCGTTGACCCTTCAAAGCTAACGCCACAGTATATCGAGGAACAGCGCCGAATACGAAATGAAAGAAAAGAGCGTGAAAGGATTGACAGAGAGGCTAGAGGTTTATTTGATTCACCTGAACCAATTGAAGAATTTATCAAAAGACCCGTCTTGCAGGTACAACCTTCAAATGATGACAAGTTGAGCATCAAAATAATGTCTTATAATATCCTAGCTCAATGTTTGATACGCCGTGATCTTTACCCAACCAATGGTAAAATACTCAAGTGGTCAGTTAGATCAAAGGTGTTGCTTGAAGAGTTGCTTTGGTATGCGCCTGATATTTTATGTCTACAAGAATGTGACAAAATACAATATCTTCATTTCTGGCAGGCGGAATTAAAGAACCTGGGATATGACTCCAAGTTTTATCGATATAATACCAAAAACCATGGATTGGTCATTGCTTTTAAACAAGATTGGTTCACTTGCAAACATCAGTCATATATCAAATATGATCAAGAGTTCGAGTACGAGCCATATGAACCTAAACTACCAGATCAAAGAATTGTGACGAATAATGTTGGATTTATGTGTTTCTTGGAATTCAAACCATCACTAGTTGAACAATATCCATACTTGGCGGAAAGAAATGGTATGATAATAGGTACAACTCATGCATTTTGGCACCCATTTGGAACATACGAGCGAACAAGGCAAATATATATACTTTTACACAAGTTTAAAGAGTTTAAGCGAGTTTTGACTCTGATTTTAGGCAACAAGAAACCAATTTATTCATTTTTTACGGGTGATTTAAATTGTGAGCCATTTGATGCTCCATACCTTTCAATGACGGCAAAACCAGTCAAATACGACGGTCGAGCAAAGAATGTTTTGGGGTGTTCATTGAGTTACACATTTTCGAAAGAGAGGACCTTAGATGAGGACGAGCACGAGTCTAGTTCCAGTGAGGAGGAGGAGGAGGAGGAGGAGGAGTCAGGAGAAGGGTCTCAAGAAACAGAAGAGACCGACCCTGATGCTGCAAGGCTAAATAACCCGCTGGATCCAGAACCCGAGGTATTTACCCCTTCAGAGGAGCAAGAAAAGATGATACAACAGCTTGAAGATGCACATAATGGTCTTGATATCCGTGCAGTATCAATGTACTCAGCTGGATATGCAATTGTGCATCCGGAGAATGCAACAGAATTTCGCAACGAGCCAAGCTTTTCCAACTGGGTTGAAAAATGGAATGGAATGCTTGACTATATTCTACTTTTGGTTCCTTGGTTCAAAGATAAAGACTACTCAAATAAGTTGGATTCACTCCAATCCCTCGAAGAATATAACATTAAATTAACAAAGTTACTAAAACTACCCACTGCAAATGACATGGGCCCTAAACCAAATGGACAACCCCGATTGAACCAATACCCTTCCGATCATTTATGTATCATGGCCGAAATACAACTTTTGTAAAAGTATTGTTTAGTGTTCACCGGTCCAACATGGTGTCAACCAAGTCCTCCAAGGGTCCGTAATCTTTCCTAGTAATTAGTTTAAATTCATCAGCAAACAATACGAAATGTTTCAAACTAGTGTTTAAATGACTTTGTAATCCCAATTCTGTCACTTCATGGAAATGGTGGCAGTAGATGTGAGCGTAGATTCTAAATAATCTCTTGAAAATTGTCTTTACTAAAGTTGGGAACTGATGAGGAAAAGGGGCACCAATCTTGGATGGGAAAATGTTATCGTTATCAAAGAAGTTTTGTACCCAATTCATTAAGTTTTCAATGTACTCACAAGCTGGTAACGACACTGGCTTTTTAGGAGATGATACTATATTTGACCCATCATTTGATGGTGTTGGGTTGGATTCCTGCCACAAGTACTCGTATTCCTCAGTCGCAATCATACGGGGACATGTTAAAGGAGAGCAAAATTCAGTTATAGCACCGTATAGCATGTTAATTTGATTATAAAAATCAACGACATGTATTGCCAACCATTCATTCAAATCTTCATCTCGTGGTAGTTTAACTGCCTGAATCAAGGCATTATCGGAACCTAACGTTTGTTCGGCATAGTTTCTAATATCTTTATGTGATGATACGGTTTGACCACCAGTGGGTAATGTTTCTCTATTGATTGTTCTGTATGAGTTGAGCTGATACTGTTGCTGATTCAGGTTGGGTAACTGAGGCAGTTCTTGAGGAAAAGCTGAGCTACTGACTGGCTGCGGACTTGAGATTGGTGACGATTGTTTTAGTTTGAATCCTCTGGTTGATCTTAATGAGTGAGTATTGAAGTTTTGAAACAACGCCATGTTCTGTGCGTGTGTCAGTGTGTGTGTCAGTGTGTGGATAAGAGGTGGAAAAGATGTATTATGATTGCTGATACCGTTCAATGTGAGTATTGTATCCAGTTTATCTTTGAATATGTTTTCATGAAGATAGACATAAATTTTGAAATTCTTACCAGTGTTTTGTAATGTTTTGATTTTTGCCGTTTTAGTCTTTTTGTTTTTTTGATTTGCTCTTGTATATACAATAAGCCTTGTGTAAATTGTAGACTACCAAAAGAGGTAATCAAATGCATACAACCTCAATAGATCAATATTACAAGGTTTGAACAGGACACGACAAAATTGAGAAAAACTATTAACCACTCAATTGGAAAAGAGAGAAACACCAAACAAACGACTCTTGATTGAACTTCACCCTCACTACATACACGCTTAATATGGAAGTTAATCCTCTTAGATTAAAAAGGGATAATGATTCTGAAAATAGTGATGAAGAATATGAGCCTACGAAGGGTCCTGGTGTCTTGCATGCTCAAGATGATTTAAAGTTAGAAGAAGATTCTGATTCAGTTACACTGCAGATACCACAACAAGAAGAACAATCGGCAGTTCACGAGCTGCAAGAAGGCTCCTCAAACCATGATAACTCTGAAACATCACAGAAAGCAATAGAAAAACCCAATAAGGCTGCGCTGAATACCGAAACTCAAGTCGAACTGGAACACAATTCACATGAGAAGGTGGATGGTGCTAGCGACAGTAATCATGAACATGAGTCTTTTGTTCCTGAAGAATTGAATGCACATTATAACGATGATAAAGAAGGGACTTCAAATGGACAAGATGCAGCTCAGGAGACTGATTACGACAACTATGAGCCAGACTTGGAAGCCCCGGGCGAGGACAAGTCGGCGGAAAAGGGTAACATATCAAATGTCGAGAACGTTAAAGCTGATGCTCAATCTAAAGATGAAGATGACTATGATCCGGAAGAAGAAGAAAAGTTACTGGCTCCTGCATCTTTGCCTAGTAGGCCTCCAGCAGGGTTGCCTCCTAAACCGTTACAAAGTGCCAAAGTGGTGCCTTCCACAGCTCCAATAAGTGCCCAAGGAGAAATGGCAGAACTGTTGCGTAATGCCTACAATGCCTACATGCATAGCGGCTTTGCCAACGACCCCAGCTTTCTGGAATTGCCACAGTCGGAACAAGTTAGCTCAATCCAGGAGCTTTTGCATGAGCGAGAAATTGACTTGGGTAACGTGAATTGGGATCAAGTTTACTCCTACAATAAACCTTTTAAACAATTGAAAGATCCAATACCTTTAGTCCCTGTTAATGAGTTTTGTCGCAGGCCAAACATTACGACGCCGCTGACTCCTGAAGAGGAAAACGAGTACCAAGAATTTATTGAAAGGGAGAACCACTATATGAACTTGCAAAACTGGGATGAATTTCCCGACAAGCTGAGACTATTTGTTGGAAATTTGCCTGCAAATACAATCTCCAAACAAGATCTTTTTAGGATCTTTACTCAATACGGGGAGGTGATTCAAATTGCTATTAAAGCTGGATACGGATTTATCCAATTTAGAAGTGCAGATGCTTGTTTAGACTGCGTCAGGGGTGAAACAGATACGCCTTTACATAACAAAGTGTTGAGATTAGACGCTTCAAAGCCGCAGAAATCGAGAAGACCGGGTCACCCAGAAGTAAATAACCCAAACTTGAGTTCTCGTGGCAGAGAGAGGCCTTCTGCTGGTGACGAGCCTGAGAAGAAGAAACGAAAGGGTAGTATTGATTGTATTGTCTACATCACTGGAAAGTCGTCAGTGTTTTTCATTAGGAAGGTTAAAAAGGCGTTCGCTAGATGTCAGATACTGATTGGCACGGAAGACGTTACACAAAAGAATATTGCTGATGTTCTCAGTGAAGCTGCATATTCAGGATATTTGGGTGCGTGCGTTATTAAGGAACATAAAGTTGATATTCAGACCTATGAAGAACAGCACAATGGGGGCATAAAATTTGATGAGTATGCTGAAATTGATCCCGATGAAGCAGCTGAAGTTATGGCAAAGGCCAAGCTAGCAAAATACGGCAGTAACCCTCCTCCATACCATCCTCAAGATACCAGCTACAATGAAAATGCAAATGACAGAGGAAATAGGCAGCATGATCATGATAGAAACAGAGGAAATTTTGGAAGAAATAATAAACGAGGCAAGGGAAGACATGGTCACGCGAATGATTCGAGATATGGTCATGATACTTATGGTCGTCATAATAACAACTACTCCCAGCAAACTTGGTCAAACCCAGACCCTTATCTGCAGTTTCCTCTGCAGCAGCCACAGCAGCCACAGCAGCAGCAACAAGTGTATGGTCAAGTTCCACTGGGTCAGTTCTCTCCTTTTGCTCAGCAGCAGCAGCAGCAGCTACAAGGGCAATTTTCATCACCATATGGATTTCAACAACCCCAGCAACCGGTTTACAACCAATTTGCTTCGGCGCAACAGCAACCACCGTTGAACTTTAATCAACCAAACATTGCTCAAGCATTACAATCTCTTAACGCAAACCAAGTACAGAGCATGATTAATCTCTTGCAGCAGCAGCAGCAGCAGCAGCAACCCCCTCAACCAGGTGCACCACCACTAGGATCATCATATCCTATGCAAAATCAACCTCAAACTGCGCGGGTTACACAGCCCGTGCCATCACCAGGACCCACACCCGCCGCATATGGTCAACCACCTCCTTTAAATTACAGTGATGGAGGACGTAGAAGGGGACCGAGGGGCCCCAACTATGGATCTAGTAGTCGGCCCTATGGCAATGTCCCGCAACCCCACCAAAATCATTCTCCAGGGATTAACATGAGCCAAACAGACACCCGTCCTAATGATTTACTTTCTCAGTTACAATCCCGTAACTATTCTCAAGCTGGAAATTCACAACAATCTAGTTCAAACAGCGAGCTAATGGAAACATTACAAAGATTAGCCAAAAGATAAAGCTGATGATAAATAAGCTACGTGTTTTCTTTTTTACTTCTTTTTTTTCAATTTCTAAAGCTGAGTACAAAAACATAAACAATAATTTACGTGACCTGAATAGTATTAATAACCTTTCATGTTCTAGATAACCCAGATGCTAGTCAACAATATCGGTGCTATCTACCTGTTTCTCATCTTCATTTTCCTGCTCATTGAATTCTTTTTTCAATTGTTCAAATTCCTTTTCATCTTCTATGTACCCATTGATTCCAATAACTCCACATTCGTTGAATATTTCCAAAATCTTTTCCGCATCTTCGACCTTCAACTTGGCAAATTCCTTGTTCACTTCGTCCAAGCTTTGCGTCTTGATAGCGTTTTGAAATTCAAATGGTAGTTTCGAGCTGAACACTTCATACTCCTTAGTTCCTTCTTCGGGAATATTGACAGTCAATGTAGTGTTTTCATCTAATGCTCGTAACTGAATCAAGGCTTCCTCATCATTAGCATTATTTGCCTGTTCTTGTTTGATTATTTCACATCTTTGCGCAATGTGATTGACTGTATTGGTAAACTCTTCATTGAAAAAGGCCTTCACCTTATCATCATTTTGAAACTTTGTAAACAACATCTTTATTGCCCGAATTGTATCGTCTCGCGAAGTACTATTTCCCTTGATTTGTGCGACATACTGTAAAAGCAACGACTGGTGCACGATTTGTTTGGCTGTTGTAGTGTCGCCTTCTAGTTGCGCATCAAATGCCAACATGATTAGAGCATCCTTCTGTTCTTCGGTACATATTTTGGTGTGCTTGATCAAGTAGTCAGCTGATTCCGAGAGATTTTTTGGATCTATAGTACCAAACTTATCTGTCTCAGGCAAGAGATTAATAGCATCCAACAACGATTTTTCGATCTCTTCTGCATCAGATTGGGTGACTACTGGTGAACTGGTGGTTCCTTTTGGAGGAGGCGTGGAAGTTGTAGTTGATGGCTGGGGGGCAGTTGACTCTTTTCCTTTCGCTTTCTCTGTTACCTTCTTTTTCTCTTTCTCCACCTTCTCCTCTTCCTCTTCCTCTTTCTCTTTCTCCTTATTCAAAAACGATCTATCAAACCCGGTATGAAGATCATCACTAACAATAAGTTGCGCCTTTTGATTTAACAAATCATCCAATTTAACAGTTTGCTTACTTAAAACGTCATCAATTTTAGCCCTGTGCGTCTTCAAATAACAAACCAATTTCTCTCCATCGGTTTTAGCATCTGCATGATCATCTTTTACTTGGATAAACAAATCTTCAATCATTTCATTATAAGGAGGCGTGTTCTCAGTCTCTTCTTTGTCAAATTTTAAATCTTGCAACCCTTTTCTCAAAGTGTTACCTTTGGATGCAATCAACTTTTCATAATCAAATTTCTCCTTGGGATCAAATTTTGAATTCAAAGTAGACATGACTAAACCGTTTTCCAATAGTTGCTCAGGAGTTAATGTGCTAAGTAAATAGTCGACTCTTTCATTCAATTTGGCATACATTGTTAATTGGAGTAGAATTGACTTGATTTCGATGTTTCGTTGCATCCTTTTCTCATGGATGTCTCTTTGCTTCCATCTGATGAAAGAGTTTTTGTCGACATTTGGATGGACTTCGACATCTGAGTCATCAGAGATCTCTATTTTATCCCACTTGGAGTAGTCAATTGGCATGTCTAAAGTGCGTGTTGTAATAAAAAAAGGTGGTTGCCGTTTACTTTTTGTTTTGGCGTGCCCTGGTTTCTTTGATTTCTAGAGTGTTCGATCTGGTATGTCGTAATTTATAAATTTCGACACTGAAAATTACACGACAGAGATTTCTTTTTACAATTTGGAGTTAATCGAAGTTTATCAAGACAACTTTTATTTTCTATTACAACTACTTCATGCTGTGCCATTTGGTCTCAAACCAGTAAAGAAAGCTAACCCGTAACCGGTAGTTTCAAAAGTAATCGTTGTACCCTTTGGGAAGTAAAATACATCACCGGGGGAAACGGAAACCTTTTTGCCAGTCTCATCAGTCAATGTGTATTCACCTTCGACCTCCAAGATGATTTTCATCTCATCGTAGTCGTACGTGTAAACCAATGGCTCCCCCTTTTCTTGTCTATAAAAACCGGCAGATATTTGCTTGTCTTTTGGAGCATCAGAAGTGAAAATATCACCTAAGAACGAATTGTTACCTGGGGATGGAATTTGAGGTGGTTTAACTTGTTGAGCTTCAGTAGCTGGCTTATATTGCATAGGCATTTTTTTGGGAGATGATATATATTTGAGTAACTAAGACAGGAATTGATGGTTTAAAAGTAATGAATATCTTTCTTTTCTTTTTCTCATTTCTTAAAACTGGCAGTTTTGACTGGTATTTATATCGTGGTTGAGAGTTTGGGGTTCTAATCCTCATACCGAATTATTTGACTTAATTCGGTTTAAAGATCCTTAAAATGCAGTGTGGGTTAAAACCTTTGTTTTTTTGTAAATGCGCGGTAATTTTTAGTCCTTTTACAGCGATAGCCAAATTGACACCAAAAGACCGCACATAGTCGATATCGAACTTTGTTATCTCGGCGCGTATTTTCTGTAATGCAAATGCGCTGCTAGATATAATTTTGTAGCACAGCACTACAAAAGAACTAGCAGGAAGGATCCTTTCGAAGCGAAGTAACATTAAGAGGGGTATTTGCAAACCGAAACTGGGCATAAAAAGTTTCTTTATTCAATACATACAAATATACAAAAGCTACTAAGTTCTGTCTTTTCCATTTTAATCCATTTTTGGCCTTAAGCCTGTAAAGAAAGCTAAACCATAGCCTGTGGTTTCAAAAGTAACAGTTGTACCTTTTGGGAAAAAGAATACGTCACCGGGGGCAACCTTGACCTTAAGACCAGTTTCATCAGTTAAAGTGTATTCACCTTCGACCTCCAATATAATCTTCATTTCATCAAAATCATATTCATAAACTAATGGTTCCCCCTTTTCTTGTCTGTAGAACCCGCATGTAATTTGCTTGTCTTTTGGTTGATTAGAAGTGAAAATATCACCCAAGAAGGAGTTATTTCCTGGTGATGGAATTGAGTTTGGTTTAACCTCTTTACCTTCAGCGGCTGGTCTGTATTGCATAGGCATGTTGTTTGTTGTTTTGTTTGTTCCTAGTTGGCTGGTACTTGTCAATCAAGTTGAATTCAGGTATCCCTTCAAGGGGAAACTGTCTAACAGCAGCATTATTTATATATTCCAGAAACCATTGACACACATGCACGCTAGGTTCTACCTGGCTTCCTTGCTCATGTCACCTGACGCATTTTTATGCTGCATAGTTGTCTGGGGATTTGGAATTGCAAAACCAGAAAACCGCGCATCCCAAAACAGCAAATGAATCCACTATAGACAGATGTGACACAAAATTAAAGCTCTGTTAAACTTAATTAGCGGTTGGACCTCTTTCTCCTGTGGCCACCCATCATACTCCCGCCACCATCAATCGAGCGTCTACATATATAGCTAGATCATTAGCGCATAACTCAAATTTCATTCAGCAAGCCGCTATATAAAAAAAAGAAAAAAAATAATTCAGTTCTAGATGGCAAAAATAAATGTTCTATTCATCCTCAACCAAAGGTAAGCATGCATCAATGCACACTTCAACATCACCCTTGTTTATAAAAATAACATCCTTTAAAATATTAGTGTCCAATGTAGGAAAGACATCTTTAAGAATATCATATGCCGCCTTCATTTGCTCCGAGTCTATTTCTTCATCGGTGGGTGTCTCAGGTTGGTATTGGCCATTACTGTGGCCAGCATTAGGAGCTGCATGGGGTAAAGAATGCAGTGGCTTTCTTGGGGGCAAGGCAGGAGGTGGGGGAGATAAAGTGTCATCTCTTCTGCCCAGCGCACTGGTTTCGCGGGGATTTGAGTTTTGCGGCAGTGGCGACAAGAATTGAGAAATAGACTTGGTCAACATTTCGGCACTCGAGAATAATACGTTTGAAGGAGACAAGTTATTCCCTGTTTGTGACATTTCATCATTTTCAAAAGAACCGGCATGTATATGACGTGGTTGAGGTTGCGATAGTTTGCGTTTTGGGGTGGGGGGTTTTTGATCTGACTCTTCACGCTGTTGCTGGAGTTCTTGTCGCTTCAATTCAATCTTTTGAAGTCTTTCCAATTCCTCTTTCTCTTGCTTTTCTCTTAATTTGTTCTGTGCTTCCCATGCTTCCATATGCGCCTCATACTCTTCATCGGTAATTGTCAAGTCATCTTTGGTCATATTTTGAATAAAGGTGATCGCACCTTGAATCGAAGAAAGGTAGTAGCTTGTTTCACCATGTGAAAGCCATTCCTTTCCTCGAAAACTTTCAATATAATGGATATTACTTATCAAATGCTCTGTTTTGGCCTTGATGATCACCAAGATTAACAACGGGATGAATGAGTCTGCATTAGTCTCCTTGTTACTAATTTTTAAGTAGCTGAAGATAATCTTGCAAGAGTTCAAAATGCATATAATTTTATCTCTTGGGGCACGATAGTTGTTGATCTTGTTCAACTCCGTAGTTGCATAGTCCAAAAAGTCCTGACCGTCCTTCAAACTTACCGAGCTCAAGTGTGTCATGTCAATATCAAAGTGCAACCCATTTATCCAGCTGTATTTTTCCAATTGCGTAGAAAAGTTTTTGTCTTGGATTAAATCTTCGGTATAAGGTACTGGAATGTGCATTGGTGAGGCGTTCTTTAAAACTTCTGGGGGAAAACATAAATCATAAAGTCGATTCATTAAAAGCTTTTCCAATCCTTCGCGCGAGTTTTCCAAATCTATACTATCCATTGAAGCAAAAGGTTCGTAGATTTTGAATTTTTCGTTTATAAAGCTTTTGAAGTCGTCAATTATCGAAATTCTCTGTTCAGCAGAAAACGTGTTTACCTGCTTTATATAAGAACCAAGAAATGATCTTAAATAGCGAACAATGGGATCTGCTGACTTTTTCCGTAACTGCATCAAGAATGTTTGGAAATCAAATGCTTTGTGAGACTCTTGGTGTTGCTCAGTGGGATTTACCTTGTACTTTATATTTAAATGTGACTTTCCAACAGGGCCCTCAGACTGAGAAGATCCTAGGTCCTTTGTGTCAATCTTTATGTCATCGATTCCTTTACATTCAGTTTCATTTCCAGTAATATCACCCAAGGGTGTTTTAGAAGGCGAAGCAGTAGATGAAGGTAATTGCGAAGTTAAAGAAGCATTGCTGGCATATGAAGCAGTATCACTAGCTGTTATATCGGTGTTGCATTTTTTGCTCTCTTCATAACCCGTTGACAAGCTATCACGCGATTCAACATCAGAATGATGCTTTTCAATCTGTTGATGCATTTGAGTTGAAGCCTCGTCTAATGAATTACCTTTATCTGATGGCTGGTTATCTTGCTGATGACTATTTTGCTTTCGATTAATTCCCAACTCGTCGTCGTCAGTGGCTTCTCTTGTATCTTCTTTGGTGTCACTGTTGTCTGCGTTAGTTGCAACTGTTGCTTTTGTAGTCTCTTTCTTATCCTTTTGTTCACCACTACTGTCCACTTTCTTTTCACTGTGACTATCATCAACATTCAACGGTGACGTCAGGGATGATTCTTCAGGAGGAAAATAAGGCTGTATGGTCATCATTAAATGTGCTGTATTACTTATTTTTTCAGAAGTTTGTACTGGCTTTTGCTTATCCTTTTCTGCTGTAGAGATTGTCTCCTTGCTAATATCACCATCATCCAGCTCCATTTTCTCAAGCTTGTCTTCGGTATCCTGTTCGTCTTCAATTGCTTTCTTCTCTGACGCAACTTCTTCTGTACCCAAGCTGATCAAATCTTCCAGAGCTCTCGATTTGCCAGTGGTAGCCAGTTGGTTAACTCGGTCGCCCTTGATGTCGAATTTATCGAATAGTCCTATTAAATCTGTCTTTGACTTGCCCTTAGTTTGTATATTATTTGCTTCATTGTCAATGGTGACAACGGCTGGTGCAATAAGGGTTGGGCTGAGGCCTAATTTTGAGCTCGATGGTGAAGCTTTAAATGGTAAATGATCAACAGTGTGGCCCTCCGGCTCACTTTGGAAAAGTGCAGATTCATTTTGGGGTTGCTTGGTTGACAGTGATGTTTGCAACTTTGTATTTTCCTCCAAAGGTGCTAGCAGTCCTGTATGTTCCGTTTTGTTGCCATCAGATGAGGATGTTTGCAAGACCGGGGAGTCAGTGTTGTTATTATTATTATTATTATCCTTGGATGACGATATAGTTGCCTTTGAAAACGTAGTGTTTGTGTTGCTGGTAGATGTGGTTGGCGTTGATTTTGAAACGCTAAACGCAAGGTTATTGAAGGACATGTTGCATGTATGAGAGTGTGATTCCGGAACAACAACAATTGGTGGGTACGGGTAGGATATAAGTAGATATAATAAATAAGAGAGGGATTTCAATTATTACAGACAGAATTTTTTTTTTTGTTCTTTTGGTTCCTGTTTGGGTTTGAGTAAAGAAACAATAGAGGATCAATGGTGTGAAGGATATCGCTAAAAGAGGCTTTATTTTGGCTACCAAAGAGGAGCGTTCACTGTTCCACCAGGAAAACTGACCTGTAATCCATTGAACTTGACACTAGAAAGAACATCGGCTCCTGAAAAGTCAAACATTATCTAGGCACTGTCGCCCATTTTTGTGTAAGAGGTCGGCTAGGAAAGTTTTTATACAACAATAGCAACGTATTTTGTGATTGTCTTCAGTGAGGGAAAATAAAAATACAGTCCATTTAGAAGTATATATAATCTATTTATAATTTTTCTTCCTTCGCAGCATCATCGTGGGAAAGATTTGTGAACGGTTCAGTTGATGTTTCAAGTTTCTTCCTTATAGTGTCAATTTTAATGTATCTATGCACCTTTTGTGCACTTGGCCTCTTCTCGTCCTCTTCGTTCCTACTGTCTTCTTTCCCCAAGTTCTTCTTAAGGTTGATTTTAACTATTGTCCCATGGATAGATACCAACAGATTTGTCTTGGAAACAATCGGTCTACTGGAAATGAACTTTAGAGAGTCTCTTGGCAATTTGATCCGGACCTGGCAATGTGATGAATCGAATTTTACCAAAGATGATAATTCCAGCACCGAGTGTTCAATGGGATGTCTTTCAGCAGCCTTTTCAACTCCTTCTGGTTGAGATTTGAACGATATCTTCAAAGATGGTTTAGGCCTAACATGTTCTTCAGGTTTTTGAACTTTTCTATTCGTAGGATGGCTCAGCGGCTTGCGTGAAATCAATTGGATTTTAAACCTACCTTCTCTTCTGAATACCACTTGACCATCTCCTAAATTCCTTGCAACAACTTTCTTTTTAAATTCTGCTATTGGCAAACTCGGCACAGATAGTTTTACCACAAGGGTATCCTTTTCTTCATAGAGCACTTCTGCCATCAAAAACAAATTGCGCTTCACGTAATTGCTCAATAAAGCTGAGTGCAAAAACTTCCAAAATACATGTTTCAAACTCTCGATATTTGCATAATCACGTCTTAACAACTCTATGGCACCATTCAAAGTAGCTCTGGCATGTAAATCATGTTTCGCCCTCATGTCAGAATTGGTTCCCTCATCGATAATAATCATATTTGGTTGTGCAGTGCCAGGACGATTACTGTCTTGCCTATCGATTGGAGCAAAACTTCCCTGAAGTGCAATCATCGTAATTGATTCAAGTAGAATGCCAATAAGTTTCCGAGTGTATAATGGACGGTGGAAATTTAACAAGCACACTTTAAGGAAATACTCAAGAATCAGTATTGAACGGAGTCCACTGAGTAACAAAAGACCTTTAAACGCTGCAGCACGTAGGTCCATTGGGTATTTATCGACTGTTGCCATCATCAAGCTTTCCAAAGAAATGGGGGCTGCATCACATAGAGACATCTGCACTCTCGATTTGAAACATGTAATTTGCAATATTCTCTGATAAGAGGGTCTCCATTCATCAAGTTTCTGTAGCCTTGTAACCTCAACAGCAACTTTACGAGCAAATTCTTGATTATTGTGTTCCACGATGTCCTTACGCCATCCACTAATAGCACTAGTTGTCAAGGCCTTGATAAGGTCAGATAAATAGAGAGTGTCCTGATACTCATTCATTGAATTATCATTGAATTTGACCAAGTTGAACAAAAGTTCTTGCACATCCGTAGGCACTCTGCCCTCATCATCAGTAACTTTGCACAAGATACTAGGAATTTCCCTCTGAATAAAAAAGGACCTAAAATCACTGAAATCGTTTGATTTCGGTATTGAACTATCGGGGAAACAGTACAAGTATTTGTACGCTTTAATTAAATACTTTACTCCAATAAAGTCATTTGAAGAATTTGAACATGCTGCAAGGGCTTCCGCAGCTGCAATTCGTATACGGTAAAAGTACCGTTCATCTAAAAATGTCCGGACAAGTGCTGTGCAATAAATGTCAGATGGCTTTTCGAGGCTGCCAAAGTAGCGCACAGCATCTAACTGAGCTTCTACATCTCTGTCATAAACAAGTTGGGACCCATACATGAAATCTGGCTGCAATACTTCAATCTTGGCAATCCATTCAAAATCAATATCACCTCTTATCCATTCAAAGGGCTCACTAGCCAAAGAGTCCTCATCTCTGCTTTCCCAGTCTTGTAAGTTCCATTTCCTCTTCTCCTCTTCACTGGTTAGGATATCTCCAAATTGATTGAAGTTTATTCCTGGATCCACTCCTTCGTCCTTCTTTTTAATCTTTCGCACTTTTTTCGACAACAGGATATCTATGGTTGTTTTCATTTCCTTTATGTGAATAATGTGCTCATATGGAGTACCATCAGACTCATGGACCCTGATGTTCATAGGCCCAGTGAATACATTTTGCCTTTGTGACATGGGCTCCCTGTTGATGAAACATATCGCGTCATCCATAAAAGACTCCGCATTTAGCGCAACCGTCTTGTTTTCATGATGTTGCACTTGTCTTATGATCATCTCGATCATTCCCTTTTTTTTATTGAACCGTTGACTTATTTTGAAACTGGGCGCACCAGAACCAAATACCCATTGTTTGAAAAAGCTATCCAATTTATTTCGATTGACTTTTTCACAAACATATTGAAAATGGTCAGTACCCAACGTTCCATTGGGTAAATCCCCCGATAGAGCTTGCAAGAAAAGCTTAGGAATCACTCTCGATAACCCAAATGATTTATCTGTCTTTGTCATCCTGTTGTCCAATATAAAGAAAACAATTGGAGATTTCAATTTGATAAACTCCAAGTCTAAGTCAGACACAGGGAACTTTAAAAATGGATGTGCGATCGGCCTCTTGTCGACATCTTGTTCCACAATTTTGTTCATGCGGTCCCTTATTTTAAATCTGAATTCATTAGTTCCCATTAGCTTTTGAACAAAAGATATGGCCATGAAACCAGCTATACCCAGGGTACACCATATGTCGTCAAATGTGCGAGGCGCAATATTAATCCCAGACCACTGAGTGGCTATACTAGTTAACAAAATATCCGTTGAGGTAAACATGGGCTCTATCAAATCAGGTGGATAGAGCAACGCTGTCGACAATATTGACAACCCTGCAAATCCGTTACTTTTCACGGGCGAGAACCTAGCAAAAACAATCACATATGAGCTAAATGGATACGATCCAAATTCACTCAGGAAGAAGCTCAATGCTTTACTAGCAACAAGGCATGTGTTTTTAGCCGATTCCATATCGTTTGGTAACGCATATATAGTTACCAGAGAGCTTGAATTATCCTTGTCATTATACTCGTCATCAATGTCCATGTTGTTGATATCATCACCTTCAATAGGCTGAGATCCGTCATTTAAAACAATACTTTCAAAAAACCCCAATGCCCAGCCGATATGATGCGCAGATACTGAATTAAAGATTGACCAGGAAACTACCTTCTTTGACAAGTCGATAGGGTGCGGTGTTTCTTTAGCATTGTTTGTGTCAGAAGAGCACACAATCAAGTCGGGATTTTCATCATCCTCATCTTCAGCCACTTCATTGTCAGGTTCACCTGCACTACTCTTGGCTCGATTTTGATATGCGATAGCTTCTTTTGAGCCAATAATCCTTGGATTGCCAATATCCTTTAATGTTCTCGGGATACTCACTTCTAGGGACCATGTACATCGACTATTGGAGTTATCAAGACAAGGAACCCACGAAGAAGTGGATACGCTATATTCCGAATTGGTCGTATAGGCATGCCATAGCTTCTTTTCTATATCGTCGTTTGTGATGAAGTTTATTCCATTCTTTGGGTGTTTCAACTCGTAATTAATTTTTATTTGGATTGGTTTGTAAACCTCGTTGATAGTGTGTTTTGATTTCAAATGGGTTGGTGTCATGGTATTTGGTTGGCTCCCATGAGGTGTCGTAATGGAGTTGATGTCTGTAGGTTCAAATTTTATGTTTTCCGGTAGTAGTATCTTGAGCTCTTGTGTTCCATATACTGCAGATTCGTTCAATTCTTCATCTTCAGTTGTGTATCGTTCACTGAATATGTAGTTCAATTTCCTTTTGATGAAATGATGCTGATGAATATCAAACTTATCGGAATAAAGATCAAGCATGTTTATTTTATTATCTTCAATGGAGTCAGATGTGATGGCAGGGTCATTGATATACAACATGTCGTCATAAATGTAATTTGTATTTGGTATCCCATTGATGTAGATTTCCTTCACTTTTAGTTCTCGACAATCCAACTTGATCACCTTCAACTTCGTGGACAATGGTATTACACTAAGCTCCGTGGTACCATCTATTGAATTGGATGACAAGTCGACATCAATGCTTACATTCTGATGACCAACTTTGAAAAGTCGTTGCTTTGCGAAATGAAATGGACTCGATGTTCGCCCATTTAGTTTGGGCTTGGGGGTATGCTGCTGTAGTCCATCTATGTACCTCGGTGTACTCATATGAGAGCCAAGACCGAGATCGTTAGGAATTACTGAGGGCATGATGGTGCACCTGTTATATATATATATATATATATGTACTGAGAATGCCTCTCTACCTTCTTCCTCTGGCAACAGATTGATTTAAACTGTTTTTGTTTTATTTTTCGTTTTGCATGAAAAGTCGTGTGCGAGTAAACGAATCTTGAGGAACATTCTTTTCTTAACATTTACATTTTTGCACCCAAAATTACACCTTTATTCGAGACTAGACATGTATTAATACATATATTTACGATATAGTTAGATCTACAAAGTCATATTTGTTTGATTTAAGAGCCCACTCAGTTTTAATCGCAGTGTCGGCAATATGCAATGTTGGGAAAGCCACAATTCTGCCATTTTGAAATATGGCTGGCAATGTGTCGAGTGTTTTGTCAATGTTAACTACACTATTCGCCTTTAGGCTTTTACTGACAATTGAGGAATGAATCTTGTGTAAGTATGGGCCAATGGTGATAACACTGTCCGTCTCTTCAAGTGACTTAAAACGTAACCAGAATCTCTTGTCATAAAGATACCACTGGGACCAATATTGGTTTATTGCTACCTCGAACGAACTAATTTTCAACTCAGTTCGAGTTAGTGGAGCTCTTGTGATACTTATTTCAACCTCAGAAGCACTGTCATTATTTGTCACTTCAAAAATCAAATTCATGATGGAATACCTTACTACCGCTGACCTTGAGCTTAATAAAAACAGTTCCAACTTTGGCAAAAGACCCCTCTCGAGCTTTGCATATGCCCAGTGGTAGTGGTTCAAAGTTGAGTAGGGGTATAGTCTCTGGTAAAGGAATTTGCTTGTAATGATCTTGTTGTATCCAATTAAGCATTTCTTGGGAAGCTTCATCTGTAGTGATCCGAATTCAGGTGATTCTGAAAATTTGTGTTGTCGTAATAACTGCCGATAAAGTCTATATGCTTTCAGCTCAAACTGCTGCGCAAGGCGAGCACATTCTTGTTGAGACTTGGCTAGCTCGTCCTTGGTAATTGATTTATAAGGAAAACATGTTGACGCTACTTCCGCAACGCCAGAGCAGCTTTTTCCTTCTTGAGATCCAAAATCAACCATCATTTGGGGCAACAATCTTCCAAATAAATTTCTCAAATAGTTTCGTCGCGTTAGTTTAGTGTCATTGTTTGTTGGATCAACCACATAGGGAATTCCATTCAACTTGCAAGTAGATAATATTGTCTTCTTTTCAAAAGCTAAAAGAGGTCTCACCAACCTTACCGGGGAAAAAGTCGACAACTGTGATGGGTCAAGGTCCTCTGTTAAAGGGATATTAGAAACTTGCCTCGTGCAAGCTAAGCCGAAGATTGAGGAGTTTCCTTGAAGCCGTTGAACAAATGTTTCTACCTGATCATCACAATGATGTCCCAACACCACGATCGAAATGCCAAGTGTGTTACATATTGACCTGATGGCTTCATAACGCTTTGTTCTAGCCACTTCTTCGAAGTTGGCGATAGTCTTGGGGTCGACGTTATAGTTCAATTTTTTAATGGTGTGTTTAACATTCCATCGTTGCATTACTTGTGATATTTGCTCCGCCTCGATTGTCGATTCAGGCCGGTAATTGTGATCTATAGTAATTGCATGTAGTTCTACAGTATCATCTTGCATATATGACTTGTATTTCAGTAATAGCCACACGAGTAGCATGGAGTCTGGTCCACCTGATAATCCAATGGCAATCTTTTTTGGTATAGACTTGGAACCAAAGCATTGCTGTAGTACCAGTTTGAAAGATTGAACTGATATGTTCTTCATCTAGTGGGGGAGGGGAGGAGGGGCGTCACCTCATGTAAATATAGGTACGGATCGTTTCTTTGGAAAGTGGTGGTAGTGGGTATATAAAATTTTCCACATTGGTTAGTAAAGTAGTTTGAAGTTGCAAATTGACACAGAACGAGAAAAAGATGAAGAGAAAAAAAATTTCGCAGAGAGAGAGAGAGAGAGAGAGAGACAAAGAGAGAAACAAAATTTTCAGATTAGTCATATAAATAGTATCAACTTTACAAAACTCATTAAACTAATATATCACTCACCTACCTACCTACTTACTTACCTACCTCCCCCACCCCGCAGAATATGAGTGAACAACCTTCTGACAATGTACCTCAGGGTGCATTCAGCTTCCCCAAGGAAGAAAATGAAGTTACCAAACAATGGGACGAGATTAACGCATTTCAACGATCATTAGAATTAACTGAAGATTTACCACCATTTGCTTTCTTTGATGGACCTCCTTTTGCCACAGGTACTCCCCACTATGGACACATCTTGGCATCTACTGTCAAGGATATCATTCCTCGTTATGCCACCATGAATGGGTATCACGTTGAGAGAAGATTTGGATGGGATACTCATGGATTACCAGTAGAGCACGAGATTGACAAAAAATTGGGTATCACTTCAAAAGAAGATGTGTATGCCATGGGTATCGACAAGTACAATGCTGAATGTAGGTCAATTGTTATGAGATATGCTGATGAATGGAGAAGAACCATCAAGAAATTGGGTAGATGGATCGATATGGACAATGACTACAAGACATTGTATCCTGAATTTATGGAATCTGTATGGTGGGCTTTCAAGCAGTTGTTTGATAAAGATGCCGTGTATAAAGGATTGAGGGTTATGCCATATTCAACTGCTTGTACTACTCCATTATCCAATTTTGAAGCACAACAGAATTATAAAGAGGTTAACGATCCAGCTATCACCATCGCATTCCCCTTGGTTGATGATCCAGATACTGTATTGGTAGCATGGACCACTACTCCATGGACCTTACCTGCCAATATTGCCTTGGCCGTCAATCCAGATTTCACGTATGTCAAAATTTATGATGAGACTGCCAAGAAATACTACATCTTGTTGGAGGCATTGATTGGAACATTGTACAAGAAGCCAGCTCAAGCTAAATATAAGGTTGTTGAAAAGATTTCCGGTAAGGATTTAGTCGGATTGAAATATGTACCATTATTTGATTACTTTTATGATACGTTTAAAGACTATGGATTCAAGGTTATTCCCGGATCCTATGTTACTGATGACTCAGGTACTGGTATTGTCCACCAATCTCCATCTTATGGTGAAGAGGATTTCAACTGTGCCACTGCTGCCGGAGTCATTAATGAGAAAAGGTCACCACCAAGTATCGTTGATGACACTGGTAAAATGACCTCAGATGCCAAGTTAGTCTCAGGAATGTATTTCAAGGATGCTGATAAGGTTATCATTAAGAAGTTGGTCGAAGAAGGAAGAATCTTGGTCAATTCTCAAGCCAGACACTCGTATCCATTTTGCTGGAGATCAGATACTCCATTGATGTATAGAACTGTTCCGGCATGGTTTGTTAGAGTCGGTGAAATCATTCCTGATATGTTGAAGAATATTGAAAAGACCCTGTGGGTTCCATCGAATGTCAAAGAGAAGCGTTTTTCCAACTGGATTGCCAATGCTAGAGATTGGAATGTGTCTAGAAATAGGTATTGGGGTACACCAATTCCAATTTGGGTTAGTGACGATTTTGAAGAAATAGTTTGTATTGGTTCAATTGATGAATTGAAGGAATTATCGGGAAGAAACGACATTACTGATATCCACCGTGAAAGTATTGACTCAATCACCATTCCATCGAAAAGAGGAAAAGGTGAATTGAAGAGAATTGAAGAAGTTTTTGATTGTTGGTTTGAATCTGGTTCTATGCCATATGCATCAAAGCATTATCCATTTGAAAACAAGCAAAAATTCTTGGATGCATTCCCAGCAAATTTCATTTCTGAGGGTTTGGATCAAACTAGAGGTTGGTTCTATACATTGACCGTATTGGGAACCCATTTATTCAATACTGCACCTTATGAAAATGTCATTGTTACAGGTATTGTTTTGGCTGCTGATGGTAAGAAAATGTCAAAGAGATTAAAGAATTACCCTGACCCAACTTTGGTGTTGGATAAATATGGTGCTGATGCATTGAGATTGTACTTGATCAATTCGCCCGTATTAAGAGCCGAAACTTTGAAATTTAAGGAAGACGGAGTTAGGGAAATTGTATCAAGTGTGTTGTTGCCATGGTATAACTCATACAAGTTTTTCAAAGACAGTGCTGATCTTTTCAGAAAGAACACGGGTGAAACATTTGTTTACGATGCCAGTTTGAAGTCGACAAATATTATGGACAGATGGTTATTGGCATCTATCCAATCATTAATTCAATTTATTCATGAAGAAATGAGAGGTTACAGATTGTACACCGTGGTGCCAAGATTGTTGGCTTTCATCGACGATTTAACTAATTGGTACATTAGGTTTAATCGTCGTAGAATCAAGGGATACTCGGCCGATGATGTTGAAGATACGAAAAAGGGTCTCAACACTTTGGCTGAAGCTCTATTGATCTTGTCTAGAGCTATGGCCCCATTCACACCGTACTTGGCTGATGGTATTTATCAAAGAATCAAACAATACTTCACTGAGGAATCATTGGAGAGAATTGTGGTTAATGCCAAGCATAAGGATTTAAGATCGGTCCATTTCTTGCATTATCCTCAAGTGCGTCCTGAATTATTTGATAAACAAATTGAAGTTGCCGTTGGTAGAATGCAAAAAGTCATTGATTTAGCCAGAAACATTCGTGAAAAGAAAATGATTTCATTAAAGACTCCATTACAAGAATTGGTTATCATAAACTCCGATCCTGAGTTCCGTAGAGACGTGCAATCATTGAAGGGCTACATTAGTGATGAATTAAATGTTCGTGATATCATCATTACTGATGACGAATCGAAATACTCTGTCGAGTATTCACTTGCTGCTGACTGGCCAGTCTTGGGTAAGAAGTTGAAGAAAGATGCAAAGAGAGTCAAGGCAGCATTGCCTAATGTATCTTCGGATGAAGTCAAACAATTTGCCTCGTCAGGTAAGATCACCGTTGATGGAATCGATTTAGTGGCTGAGGATTTACAAGTGTTGAAGGGATTGTCCGAATCCAAGATTTCTCATGGACAAGAATTTAGATCTTTCCAAGATTTATTGATCATTTTGGATATCAATGTTCATCCAGAATTGGAAAGTGAAGGATTAGCTCGTGAGCTCTTGAATAGAATCCAAAGATTGAGGAAAAAAGCCGGATTAAATTCAACCGATGACGTTTTGGTCAAATACAAGTTGATCAAGGATAATTGTTCGTTTGAAACTGTTGTTGATCAAAATAAGGATTTGATTATAAAGACAACCAAGTATCCTGTTGAACCGGTATCTGAAGGGGCAGCTGCTGATGAGGCAATTGTTGTTATTATCGATGAAGAACAACAAATTAATGATACCGTGTTTAACTTGCAATTGTTGAAGTTATAGATCGAGACATGGTATATATTTATATACAAAGAAGTAAATAAATAATTGTGACATAGACGATGGCAAAATGTAGTGGAGGATGGTTAATCTCTTGAGGATGGGGATATATCCCATGTGCTCAATCCAGCCCCTCCGACAACCAAAACGTCTCTACCACCAACTGTAGTCACATCACAGCATCCAGTATCTGAAACCGTAGTGTATCTAGCGTCTTGACGGACCAAGTCATCGTCAGTAAATGACCATATCCTAATCATTTGGTCTACTGAAACAACAGCAACTAGATTACCTTTTACATGTGAGATTGAAGTGATGGTAGCTGATGCAGCACCGTGCTGGCTCTTGATGAGTTGTAGCTTGACTTGGGAATTGTCTCCTGGGGTCAATAGTGAAACCGCAAGAGCATTATCATCACTACCAGTGATTAAATATACTCCATTGTCGTTTGGTATCAAACAGATTGCCTTGACTCCGCTTTGATGAAGTATCAGTTTGCATACTTGTACTGGTGATTTGGGATCTGATATATCATAAACAGTGATATTTCCATCAGTAGTAGCAATCAATAAATAATAAGCCCCATCTTGATAATTGTGGCCGTTGCTCAATTTGAAAAATTGACAATGCAAAATACAACAAGTTGCATAGCTCCATTCATTAATCAAATCAAATCTAGCCAGGGCCTTTTCAAACTTCCATAATTTGATCATGGAATTTGAATAAACTGTAGCCACGAATATATACTCATCATATTCAACAGCATCATAATCCATTACTCGTAAATCAGGCACATCTTGACTCGATTTCAATCGCGCCAATTCCCGCAACGTCGGTATTGCCGTTGTCGTGCTGTCTTTGCCTAACGAACACACTTTCCAAATGATAAATTCTTCATTGGCAGCTGAACTGAATGCATAGTCACAATTGAGGAATCCTACCGTTTGCATACCCGAAATATGATTCGTCATGTTCCAATAGTTGCGTACTGCACCATTGGGCAATATTTTCCCAAGGCAAATGGTTGAATCTTCAGCTGAGCTGATTATTAATCGCGATCCATCACTCAACAATTGACCATTTTGCACAGCAACGTCTCTAATTTCACGTCCATGAGTTCCACTATGTATCATACCAAAATTGGCTTCGCCTTGTCCACTATCTTCATTGTCAATAAACCGACCTTGGTAATGACACACATAAATGTCATTCTTGAACAGATAAATAAAACTAAAGCTTGATTCAGTCTTTCGATAAAACTTAAAATGTCGATGTCCATTACCGCCACAATACTCATTCATGATTTCAATTTGTTTAGTCTCGTTCCAAATGTAGAAATATGAAGATTTGAATCCATAGAGTATTAAATCTTCACCATTATGGAAAAACCCACCTTCAATAAACCCCCGAGTCAATTTATTTGCATGGGTTATATCAACGTGGAATAGCCCATCCTGGTGGGGTTGGGTAATGGATGCAATCAAGTACATTCCATCTCGAGCTAATATCAACAAGTCCAACTTTCCAATTTCTGAATTGAGTACCGATACTGAACTTACAGTATCGCCCATAGCAACTTTTTTCAACATCAAGTGTCGTGATAAATCATCAAGATCAACGAGGTATAATGATACTTTTTTCGAAGCGAGTATAATCCAGTTGTTCGTTATATCTATTGTCATTGCAGTTATGGGGAAATTCGCTTCTGGTTTTGGAATATTCCAAGTATAGGCAATTCTAGCGACACCATCATCAGTTGCCACATTGAGTTCATGCAACTTGAATGGGATTTTGACATTTGGTGACTCAATCAAGACAAAACTCTTTCCACCAGTTGAGCATGTTAACAAGTTGGTAATTTTCATCGACTCATCAACATTCACAATCAGAGATACCATAATGTCATCCTCATGATACTGAATAATTGTCAAGTTCCCACCCCGATCAGTAACCACCACAAAATTCGCATCATTAAACCCATCAACAATACCAAATCCCGTAAGTTTATCACTATGATAAAGCACTTTACAACTTTTCAATCCATAATCGTACTCAAGCACGTATCCATTCGAAGTCAAACATACCAATTTGTTCAAATTGGTCAACTCGAAATAATCGCGAATACAATCATGTTTTCCAAACGAAATTGACGAGGTCAAAGCTTGATCGAAATTGGCCATTGTTAATCTAGTTGTCACTTGATTTCGTGCTAGCAAATCGTGTACTCGCACTCTTCCATCAGCACCACCAGTACAGCAGATTTCCAAATTGGCAACATCTACATCGCCTGACCACACATGTTTACCGCGATGGCAATTCTCAATCACTTTAACTGGTTGTAAAAGGTCGGATGATGTATCGTACTGCCAAATACGTAATGTGCAATCTTCACCAATACTCATAATCTTCAAACCATTATCATCTGCGCTGTCGCTGCCACTGTTTGCGAACTCCAAATTCCATATTCTTGACCCGTGTCCCCATCCAGTTGCAACTACTTTTCCCTCATAAAGATCGTACAACTTGATACTACGATCATCAGAACATGATATGATATATTTGCCAGCATGGTCAATTTTGACGCCAAATATCGATCCTTCATGATCATTCAAACTATGGACTATGCATCGACGATGCAAGTCCCAAATAATGACCCCATTCATAACGGTGCCCGCAGCAATATAGATCTTGTTTGCATCCAATACATTGATTGAACCGCTGTACAAAATCGATTTTTCACCACAATGAATCTTTTCCACCAATTGGATCTCTTTCGTCTGCTCATGCTGCTGTTTCGACCCATCACGAATTAGGTACACCATGTTATACGAATTGAGCAAGAGAACAGTCCCATCGTCTAATACATCCGACGTGATGATCCATTCATTAATACCACGTTCTTTAAATTCACAGTCACCCAACTGTAACCCATGTAATGCGTCATCATCAAACGGTAAAACAGCAAATGATCGACCACCACTAAGTATAATTTTCGATGCCGCTTCGTTGACAGATATATGATGGATCTTGTTCCTCTTAAACACCTGTCGCAGGAAAATCAAGGAAATACTTTCTTTGTTATTGGTGGTGGCGGTGGTGCTTTTGGAGGAATCTACACGATAAATGTATAAAATTGGGCCGTACCCGACAAAGATAAATTGTTTATGTAATTTTATAAACGTCACTGGTCCATAATGAAACAATGGTGAAAGCAAAGCAGTGCTGTCTTTGCTATTGCTGTTCTGCTCGACGTTTGAACTTATTCCATGACTCCTCATTGCTGTTGGTTCACCATATTTCTTGCAACCACACACAACCAAACTCAATTTTTCACATCGCGCGATGGATGGCTCTGAAGCAGAGATATGACAAAAACGCTACCGATTCTACATATAGTTGCAGTAAACTGCTACAAACAGAATTGTCCTAAAAGTAAAAAGTCCATTATCACTCTTTCTAAATAATTTTATTATATATGAACTGGCGCCTGTTGTCCCCTCCCCATAAACGATTGTTTCTAATTATCTCTCGCCCTGTTTCGCAGCCTCCTGGTTCTCCTGCTGTTCTGCCTTCTTACTCTCCTCTTCATTCTTGACTGCTTTCTCCACAGCTTGCTCCACCTTCTTATTCTCCTCCACCAGCTTCATCTTCTCTTCTTCCATCTTTTTCTTCTCCTCCTCCAACTTCTTCAATACTTCCTCAGTCACACCCAACTTAGTTTGCTCTTCACCAAAAGTTTTACAAAACTCAATACTAGCATCCAAAACACACTTCATCAACTGTTCATTGTCACCTGTCATGGCCTTGTCGCCAACCTTGTCTTGTTGCTTTAGCAAGTTTCTCACAATATCTCGTAGTCCATAAATGTACAGTATACTGTTATTCTCATCAGCCACACTCAAAGTCAACCCAAGTACATCTTGCTTACTTATGGGATCATACTCCCAGGACGAAATTCCATTGGGGATCAAAACGCTAGGGTCTCTTGCTGCACATTGTACTTCATGTTTCCTCCACCCACTAACTGGGATATCAAATGAAATCGACGATGACAAATATTTCACTTGGAATTCGTTGCTTGTGTCCAGTTTGGTAAAAATATAAAGGTTGGGGCGATACATGGATCGTCCGCATCCACAATGCTTTATATGAGCACGAAGGAAGCCAATCCATACGTTTTTATCCTTGTATGTAGGGTCAATAGTTCCATAAGGGATCATTTCTGTTCCTCCTCTAATGGGCCCTACATTACCGCCCTTCTTCAGCTTCTTGGCCGTGTATACAAACTCACATTTACTGACATCTTCATCGTTATTAAACTGTTGCAACTCACATTTCAAAACCTCTAAATTATCCCATTGATAAATCAAATAAATGAACTTGTCACCAGATGCCTTGGGATCTCGATCTTTGGGGATTATAAACGGTGTCCAATTTTTTTCTACTCCCTTTCGTTTCTTTTTCGCAATCTTGAGTTCTTTAACTTGGGTGAATTTAACATTATCAAAACGTGAATCAGATATGCCATCAGTATTGACTTTACCCAATTGATACCTAAATGGCCATCCAATAAACATGGCTCGATGGAATTCGAAATTTATTTGCATTGATTTATCTTCATTCACAGCAGTATAATTGTAGATATTACGTTGATAAGCGTTGAATACAATAACTGGCTCTTCCTTTTGCATTTCATTTTCAATCAACATGATCCTAGTATCTTCTGGCCCATACCATCTTCTCTTGGTGTACTGATAATCAAAGTAGTAAGGAATTGGTAGGAAGCGAGGAAATTTCAAGTTTTGATGCACTCTAGTAACGCCATCAGTATCCATTACTGGCACAACTAATTCAACATTGGTTAGTTCTTGCCAGTTGACATCATAAACTTGAGCATAAAGTAATGAAATTTGTGGGTTCCATTTCAATCCTTTGCGCGAAAACAACACTCGTGAAACCATTAAATGGACTCCATATTCCTTTAACCATACTGAAGTTCCAGCAAATTTATAAAAATGTTTACCAATGGTGTTTTCCTTCAACATTGTGGGTATTTTGCCCTGGAAAAACCCAGCCAAATGCTTAAATGCGTCATCCAGTTTCAATTGCAGTTTGAGTACTTCAACCATACTTGTGAAATCGGCATCAAAGATGAGGTTGTCACTAATGGTTAAATCTAATGATTGCATCGATTGTGAACATTGTTTCGAATCGGAAAATGAGTTGAAAAGATGGATCTGATGGGGTTTGGTTGCATAACTGAGTTGTTGCTGAGTTAAGGCTGAGTTATTTCCCGAATAATTAATTACTTGTTTGTTGTCAGTAGGATGCACTTGTTTATAGGCTGCTTCATCTTGAAAATTTTGTGGGAAAACTAGCAATTGTTGTGAGATGTGGTTATGTAGATGAGCCTGTGGCAATGCGTTCTTGCCATTTGTTGCTGATTGAGGAGGTAATAATGGCTTTTTAGATGTGATAAACTTCAACAACGGAATACTAGTATCAGCATTGCGGAATAGCAAGTGTAATGGAAATATAGCAAGAAGGATAACCACAGTAATGGCTAAAATGCGACGCTGGGTCGATCTAAACCATCGTATTCCCAGCTTAGCCATGATGATAAAAAAGAAAAAAGAACAAAAACAAGGTACAAGTTGTGGTTAAGTTGTAGAGAGTTTATGGTGGTTCTGTTAAGGGGTGGTGGTTGCTGTAGTGGTTGTTATAATAAAGTATTTTTATTTTTAATGTTGTATTGAATGCTCGTCTTTCTGTTTATGTGCCTGTCTCTTTCTTTCTGTGTCGATCTTTTCTGATGCTTCCCTGTGAGATTTAAAAAAATAAAAATTGCTAAAAGACTCAAAAACTGTAATTTCTTTTTTTTTTTTTTTTCATGTTTTCTATTTCTATCTGTTTTTGACATCTATCTATTTGTCTATATACAGTACTTACATATTAAGTACGATCTAATATGTCGCATTAGATTATCCCACGACTCTTGCTACTCCCACATTCAAGGAAGCTCCCGCTTTGTTTACTGTTCTCTTAGTTGCCTAATTTTTTTTTGGGTTTGGTTTTGGCTGGGCTAGGTGTGATATAAAAACATACACGCACGTGGACGTATTGTGGGTGTCGTCACTTGCATCTCCCTTAGCTGTTATGTTGTTGCTAAATATTTTATATGCAGTATCTATATAAATAAATCCTTATTATTATTACTGTTGTTGTTGTTGTTGTTATTGTGGCGCATTGGTTCCTTTTAATTTTATTTCATTTCTTATTTTGTTTTAGTTCAACTATTATTATTTTAGCTTAGCTTTCTATTATTTCTATACATTAAAACTATTATTACTAAAGACGAATTGAATAAAAAGATATGCCATGTATCATTGAACCAATCCACAACCCTCTCAAGTCACTTTTTTTGGTTCTGGTTTATTTTCTGATTCACTCGTTCTATCCTTTTGATCTTCATTCGGATGCTCATCTTGTTGTGCTGGTTGTGCTTGTTGTGCTTCTTGTTGTTGTGGCGACTCATTCTTATTACTTGCTTCACCTGCCTCTTGTTGTTTATCAGCTTCCGGTTGTGCTTCTTGCTGCTTTGTTTCTGGTTGCGTTTCCTGTTTCTGCTGCTCTTGAGGTTGAGGTTGAGGTTGAGGTTGAGGTTGGGGTTGAGGTTGTGTATTTTGATGGTTTGAAGAGCCTTTTTCATTCACAGGTTGTTTCTGCTTCTCTACCGCTTCTTTTGCATCCTCTCCTTTTTGTTTCTCGTTTTCTGCTTTGGCCTTCGCTTCTTCCTCCTCCTTGGCTTTTTTCCTAGCTGCTTCACTAACACCCAATCTATCCTGTTCCAATCCATACACCTTACAAAACTCCATACTCTTATCAACAACACAAGAAATCAATGGACTCTTGACTGCAACTGACTCTGAAGCGCCCCAATTTAAACCAAGTTCATCAACCATTTTCTTGATCCCACTAACATGAACTAAATTATCATTTTTATCAGCAATCGATAATATCAAACTTAGGTAATCTTGTTTTGGTTCATACATCGAGATACCATTGGGTATCAAAACATTGGGGTCTCTCCTTCCACATTGTACTTGAGCATACTTCCATCCATCTACTGCCATGTTAAATGATATCGATGACGAAAGATGAGATAATTTAAATTGGCCATTCTTCTCTCCCAAAACAATGAAATTGGGTCTATACATTGCTTTCCCACATCCACATTTATCTATATGGGCCCGAAGGAAACCAATCCAAACTTGGTCTAAATTGGACTTGGTCTTTATAGGGATTAACTCTGTACCCCCTCTCACTGGTCCAACTTTACTTGCCTCGTTATTTTGTTTAAAATCAACTTGACATTTTGAATAGTCGCCAGCGTTGGCTAATTCACACCGCAAGATTTTCAAATTATCCCATTGGTAAACAATATACATATGTTCATCACCACCATTGACTACACTGCTTTTCCTTTCCAGCGGGTTAATAAATGGTGTCCAATTTTTTTCAACTTTTTGACGTTGTTGCCCTTCAATTCTCAATTCAACAACTTTGTTATACCTTGTCTTTGATGCTCGATTATCTTGTCCAGCATCGACATTTTGTTTCCCACGTTGGTATCTCCACAAATATCCCATAAACATCAGTCGGTAAAAAGCATATTTGGCCGGTTGCTTTTCTCCATTTGAATCTTCAACAGTTTCAAGCACTTGTCTATGGAAAGCATTGAATACAATAATAGGCTCTTCGTCCCCATACTCGTTCTTACTCAACAATAATCGAGTGTCTTCAGGACCGTACCATCTTTTCTTTGTCTTTTTCGAATTATGATAAAATGGAATTGACATGGCTCGAGGGAAATTAACACTTTCGTATTTACGTTCACCATCATCATCAATAATGGGTAAAACCAAATCGACATTGGTTAATTCGTGCCAGTTTTCATCGTAAATTTGAGCATAAAGCAAGGAAATTTGAGGATCAGCTTTTCTTGCCGTTTGAGTAAACAATAAACGTGAAACCATTAAATGAACTCCGTATTTTTTCAACCATACCGAAGTACCAGCAAATTTGTAAAAATGCTTTTCATTCAATTGATTAGTTTCGATATACTTGCTTAGTTTACCTTGGAAGAACCCAGCCAATTCTTTTAAGCTATCCTCATTGGTGATTTGCTTTAATATTGTTTGAGCAATTAATTTCCAATCATGTTTAAACTCTACACTTTTAGTAATGGAAACTTGTTTATCAAGCTGCAAGTTGGAACAACTTGTGTCCTTCTGTTGTTCTTGTTGCTCTTCAAACACAGATGCCACTGGCGTAGATGCAAATAAGCTAATAGGATGCAGTGTATACGTTTGATTTGTTATAATTAGACTCAATGCACTAGAACTACCATGGTATTGAACAATATCATTTTTGTTTTCAGTAATATTATGATCTATCCGTAAAGCTGTACTATAATCTGATGGTAGTATAGTGATTGGTTTGGTACTAAAGTGCGAAATGGGTAATTTAGGTCCTCTAAATTGAGAAGACCATTGTTTAACAGTGTCATAGGTGTTGAGGAAATGTAAAAGTATAAATGTGATTAAAATGAATGGGATGGCCAAGTATGTTTTCCTAATTTGTCTAGGCTTGGGAAATAACGGAAGGTATTTCTTGATCATGGTTGGTGTATGTGCTGGGGTGGAGAGGCAGTTGTAGTTGTTATTCTTATTCTTGTTCTTGTTCTCGTGGGTTTGGTGGTAGTGGTATTGGTGTAGATTGCTGTTGCCAAAATGAAAAAAGAAAAAATAAAAAAGGAACGTATTGTAAACTCTGTTGAGTATCAGCAGTTAAACCTAGTTGCAGTTGTGGTTGTGATATGTATGTATGTGAATTACTGTTAACCTCTGAAGGTATTGAAACTTGTTTTTAATGTGCTGTTGGTGGTCAAATCTTTCTTCTGTCTTTTGTTTGATGTTGATTTTTGGTTGTAAAAAATACAAAAAGAAATAAAAATGAAATGAAAAGAGTATGGTACTGCATATAATTAAAATGAATAAAATAAAAATACACAAAGTCTTTCTAAAATAAATCTAAGACAATTTATTTTTCTCTCACTGTATAATAATAATCCTTACGGTGGGGGGGGGAAGGGTATTACATTATCTACTACTACACCACCAATGTGTAACTGAGCAGTTGCTATAAATAAGATTATGATTATACTTCTGAAAGTGGCAAAAGGAGACAGCACTGCCACCAAAAGTAACAAACAATAGCAAAGAGAACTTTTAGAATAAGCCATTAGAAATTTTACATGCATATTGCCTAAAATGATTGATATCTATTTATAAATAAAATAATTTCTTCCAAGGGTGAAATAACTAACTAGCTATATTTGTTTACTACAACCAAGATAGAAGTATAGATAACTGCACGTGAACACTACCCCGTATACTTATCACTATTACTACTTGCTTTGTATTGCTGTTACTAAAATTGAGTTGGATTTTTAGTGTTAGGTGTGTCTATTTTTAGGTACAATTGCTCTTTTTTTTTGTGCGCGCGAAATTAGTTCAACACTATAAGCAGAAGAAGTAGTTTTAGACTGTGATTGGCTTTGTCTCTTTCCAAATGTCAAGAGGCTTAATTTGTTGGTAGAAAGACTCAGTATCTCTATTTATGTAGGTATCGTAAACATCAGTCAGAAATATGTTATGTATACCGAACTGTCTGTTGAGTCAATGCCAAGATAAATATTTACTCAAAATTGAGATTAAGCTCTGACCGTTGAAGTAATTTTTTAGTCTGTCTGTAGTCTTTTGCTTAGTCTTTTGCTTAGTCTTGCTTAGTTTTTAGTCCTGATGGCTTTATGCACGACCCCCTTTTTTTTGCTTTTATTTCTAGCACAGCCACAAATAGTTTTTTAACGTATCACGTGTATATCACGAGATACTTCAAGCCATTTGCAACCCTCATTTTATAAAGGATACATTTAATCTAAGAATATCAAAACTACACTTGCTTTGACAGCTGCTCTTGATGATTTCGCTTCTTTTACATTTTACACTACAATCACAAACACTGTAAACAAAACAAATCGAGACAATACACAGTGTATATAATTCTAAACAAATAATTCCCCCCCTTACAAGGCAACATTTCTACCCTTTTTAGCATCCAATATTTGTTGAACAGAATCAATAACCGATTTACCAAGATCAATAAACTGAAATCCTAAAATCTCCCTTGTTCTTGAATTATCAACAGTTGCCAATTTCTCCTTAATCACTTGGGCATCAGTACCTGGTTCACCCTTTGGAAGATCCAATTGGGGGAATTTAGCATTGATCAAATCAACAATTGATTGTTCAGTGAAGCTACCAGCAGTTAAAATCAATCTTTGACTTTTTGCTTTAGGATTTTCAAAAGCAACAATGTGGGCTTTGGCCACATCGCGTACATCTACCCATGTTCCTCTAAATGTTGGAAGTGAATCAGTTGGTTTCAACTTCAATATTGAATTAATAACTTCTGATGATGTGTTTAATTGATCTTTAATCTCCGATGTGTACAATTGAGGACCAAATGTGAAACCAGGGTTAACTGTGGACAATGCAAATTGAGAATCATGTTCCTTGATGAAATCCCATGCTGCTCGTTCAGCAAATGTCTTGGATCCTCTATATCCACTAACGGCATTTTGAACAGCTTCGTCCCATGTAATCTCATTCCAATCTTGTTCAGTAAATGTATAATTGGGATCAGCAGTCTTGCTAGCAGTTCCTACAGCAGCAAATGATGAAGTAATCACCACATTTTTAATGTTTTTACCATACTGCTGGATTGCCTTTAATGCATTCTTGGTTCCTTCCACTGCTGGGTCAAGTAATTCTTTGGCAATATCACTAGCTTTGAAATGAAATGGCGATGCCGTGTGTAAAAATACTGTGGCATCTTCATTCTTTTGCAATACTTGATCAAATGCACCTGGCTTACCGACATCCTCAACAATTTCAAAACTCAATGTTGATGGTGAATTAAACAATTGTAATAAATGCTCACCTTTGGCTTGGGATCTAACAGTGGTGACTACATTGTAGTTGTGGTTTAATAATTGTTTAAGAATATGCTGAGCAATGAACCCAGTTCCTCCTGATACAATAACTTTAGCTGTCATCTTTTCTTTCTCCTTCTGTTTCTTTTTTGGTGTGTTATATGGTTAATCCTTTTTGGAATTTAATTGTGTATTGTATAAATGATAAAATGTTGGGACATTCCAAGTCGCTTTATATATATTTGTATCACAGATTAATAAACTGTGGAATTATTCTCCCTCTCTCCTTTTGAATTCTTTTTTTCTTTTGTTTCTATTTTAGCGGCAAAATTTCCTAAAACGAAAAGAGGGTTCCGCCACAACCAACTCGACCCACAGTTTTTGTCTCTTTACACACATAAAACTGGGGAACTCTAGCGTGCCGCTCAAACGCAGCATAACTCCAGAAAAACACCTGTCTCATTATTACTATAAATATCTATATAATTCCGCCATTATTTTAACAAATCGCCTTTATTCACCACAAAAGCATCAATGACAGCCATGGCAGCATACAATCGATTCTCTGCCTCTTCAAAAACAACCGAGTTTTCACTATAAAACACATCGTCTGCAACTTCTTCTTGGTGTCTGGGCAAACAATGCATGAAGATCCAATTGGATGCTACTTGACTCAGTTTAATCAAATTGGCATCAATTTGATATCCGGCAAACTGTTTCAATTTGGCCAATTTCTGCAGCTCTTCACCCATCGATATCCAAGTGTCAGTGACTACGATATTAGCTTCCTTTAACGCTTGTGCCGGCTGATTGACAATTTCAAACTTGACCCCTTGTTGTGCTGCCAAGTGTTTAGCATCTTGTTCCACATCTTTATCAAATGAAATTGATTCCGGGATCGATATAGATACATGGATCCCCATTTTCAAACTGGCAATGGCTAAATCATTAATCACATTGTTTGCATCTCCAACCCATGCCAATTTCAACCCTCTAGTCTCCCCAAAAGTCTCCTTAATCGTCAACAAATCAGCAATGGCCTGTAACGGATGATATTTATCGCAAAGCGAATTTATAATAGGCACACTCGAATCTTTACACAAGCCAACAATGTCGCTATGTTTATTGACTCTAGCGAAAATACACGATGTCATGGAACTAATGACTTTTGTAGTATCATACATTGACTCATTGACTCCCAATTGAATATCATCTTTGCCCAAAAACATCGGTTGTGCCCCGAAAAATGCTGCAGCTCCTTCAGTGCTGATTCTTGTCCTCGTTGATCTTTTCGAGAATAGTAATGCCACTAATTTACCCAATAACTTGGTGTGATTTTCGGCAATGGAGGAAGCTTGGCCTGATTTGTACACTTGTTTCAAATGGTGAGCTTTGGCAATAAGTGATGAGAATTCATCGTTTGACAATTGTGAAATATTGACCAAGTGACGGGGTTGTTGCGACTTTAATGTAGTGCTTGTAGATAAGATTCTCTTTGTAGTTACTGCGGTTCTAACTGACATAGTTTTGCTTGCTTTGTTGATTGACACTCTGTAGTGGTTTAATGGTTAAAGGAAAAAATGGAGGAGGAGAAGGAGAAGAAGGGGAAGTGACCAATTTATAAAAAAATTTTCCATTCCGAATTTGGTAAATGAGTCAACGTTAAGCGCGCTAAAACATATACCAATATAAAATGTGGGTTGTGCGCGAGTACACGTCTTTTAGCCAACATACACGATCAAACGCACACACACACACACACAATAACTCAGTATAGATTATTCAACGTTGCATTGAGCAAAGCTCTATAAAAGGGAGGCAGAATATTTACGTATGATACAAAATAAGCCTAAAGCAATTCCTCCAAACCTACCAAACCAGCTCAATGCTTTCCCACTGAAGAATTTGCGTCTAAATTTCCCAATCCTCTAATTTCTTCACTAATGCTTCACGTTTCTGTTGAATCTCATCCTTGCGTTTCAAAACATTACCTCTTTTCACTTCTTTCTGCATTCGTTTAGCTCGTTGCAATTTCAACTCCTGTTCAATTCGGTCAATTTGTTCTTGGATCGTGTATACTTTCATTTTGGCCGGTTTTGGCTTCATCCTTTGATAATTATACCCAGTGTTATAGCCATAGCCGTTCCCATGACCAGATCCAAACCTTGGTCCATAACCGGACCCGTACCTATCATAATCATAGTCACCATCACTAACACCAGATCCATAATCACTAACAATCTCATCATTGTACTTATTTTCAAAATCAACATTATGCTTAAGCACTCCCATATCCTCATCATTCAATTCATAGTCGTGGTTACGTTCAGCTTCGTAATCTGGTTGTTGTTGTCGTAGCTCTTGATTCAACGATGAAGATGTCGCTGCACCATCATCATAATTCTTATCGTCGTTGTACTCAGATGCAATTTGGTTGAGATATTCTCGTTTGGATAAACTTGGCTCGGCATTGGATGCGATAGGAACATACGAGGGATTATTTGAAGCAAAGCGGTTGGAAGGTTGGCTTGTATCAATGTTGTCTGATTGACGGGATCCTGATGCTGATTCATCACTCGGTGATCTAGGTGAATCAACCTTGAAATCTCTCCGAAATGAAAACTCTCCTACGGCAGGAATAGCAAAGTCCAAGGTGTCAATGTTGGCAATTACGGGGTTATTCTCAGGGTCGTTGTCGAATTCAAGTAGATCTTCATTGAGGGGCTGGTCATTTGGTACTTCTTTTACGCTCTCTCCACCAGTTTGTTCTATAACTTCTTCATCATTCTTATGACTGACTTTGTATTTGGACAAGTTCAATCGTCGTTTTGATGATTCATTTGGGTCTCGTCGTTGGAAGGTCAAGGAAGGTTTGATGTTTAGTTGAACGTCTTCATTGTCGTTTGACTCCTCAGTTTCAGGTTTATTGTCAATTGGGGATACTCTTCTGCTTCGTGAGGACGATACATCAGGTATCACTTGTTTCCTTCTGAATTTGGGATCAAGTTTTATTACTCGATGTATGGTGGGAAAAGTTGGTTCTTCCTTTACCTCCGATTCAGCTCCATCGTCAATCAGACCTATTCCTGTCCGTCGGGATGATGATTGATTGGGTTGCACTGGTTTCTTTCTGAATATAGGCTTAAGCTTTATTTCTTGTGTTAGCTCGGGCAGGCGTAGTTCATCATTCACCTCAGCATCGACTACATTGTCAACCGGGGATATCTCTGTTCTTCGTGATAATGAAGCATCAGGTTCTAGTTGCGGTGATTTATATACACGCACAGTCTTTGGCTTTACCGATAGGTCTAGCGCGTCAATGTCATCCTCGTCCATATTCCTCGTTGATAATGAATACGACCTATCCGCAGCTCTTACAATCCAATCTGTGTTTGTGTTTTAAATCTGTAAGGTAAAAAAAAAATTTAGACAAAGGGAAGATGATCTCAGAAGAGGAACCCACATCTGGTTCTAAAATCGAAAGACTAACTCTTCTTATTCGCCTCCTCGCACGTTTCCTTAAACCATGACGGAAGTTTCAGATAATGCCAAGCTACTTCATACGAAAATGAGGGAATCACCCGCGACAAAGGCATTCACCCAACAAGAAGCATCGAGTTTAGTCAATGTCACAAAGGAATCCGATTTAATGTTATTGCTACAAGAGCTTCTCAATGCAAATTTAATCAAATTAAGTAAAACAGGTGATGAAATACGGTTCCAACCAGTCAGCATCGATGATGCTAAAAAGTTGGGCAGTATGACTGATGATGAGCGGATGATTTATTCTTATATTGAAGCTAGTCATCGTGAAGGTATATGGACCAAGACATTGAAAGCAAAGACTAATTTACATCAACATATCGTTTCCAAGTGTTTAAAGAACTTGGAACATGAGCGATATATCAAGTCGATCAAATCGGTTAAACATCCCACGAGAAAGATTTACATGTTGTATCATTTACAGCCGAGTATTGACGTTACTGGTGGCCCCTGGTTTACTGATTCAGAATTAGACACAGAGTTTATTGATACGATAGTGGAAGTTGTTTGGAGGTTTATTGTCAACAAGACATTCCCTCGATTGGACCAACAACAACAAGAAGGAGAACAACTGACATTGAACCCATTACAAGTATCGTATCTTGCTTCGTTCCAAGGAGTTGATCTAGACCAAATCTTGGAGTTTATAAATATTAGTGGTGTAAGTTCGGTAGAGTTGGAGTTGAACGATATACGATCATTATGTGATGTGTTGAAATATGATGATAAAGTCGAAGAAATCGATGGACATTCTGGTTTATTCAAAGCAACAAGACAAAGTTTGGTGGAGAAGGGATTAATGAAGAATTTAGAAGAGTTGAAAGGTCAACTTCCTGAACCGACTAGACAATATCTTGTCAAGAATAAAGAGTTTTCAATCTTCGATTTCAAGACCGAAGTCGAAGATTTTCAAGATGAGCAAGATTTTGTGAATCTAGATAGTTTTGCCAATGTATAGACTCAAATTGCTGATTTTATTTAATCTATCTCCCTCACATATATATATTCTCTCTCTCTCTCTATATATATATATATATTTAATCTCATTCTAAAAGATTCCATATTTTTGACACTTTTGGAAAATGTAAACAATGATACCATTTGGCTTAACTTCATCAACATGATTTTCATCAATTTGAGCCCCGAATCTTTGAGCATTAGAAGTGATTTTCCTTTGTGATCCGTTCAATGACATCAACTTTTCAAATCCCCAACTTAACAATTTTTGATTCCACGTTAGACCAATATTCAACTCACCATCTTCATTGTAATAAAAGTTTTTACTCTCATAGGTAACAAGTGGTTTCTGTTGTTGTTGTTGCTTTGTTTCAGCTTCATTTGAATTAACAACCTCAACATCAGTGTCACTATCGGAATCTTCATGTTTTTTATATTTGACCATCACATCAGGGTGATCAGATATGACTCCATATTCTACCAATTTTGCCAATCTGCCCACTTTGACAAGATACTCAAATTGGAATTTATTATTTATGGTCCATGAATAAAGTTTCAAGTTTTGAATTTGTAATAGGGGAACAAATTTAGTAAGAAATTCCGTTGACCAAGTGGCGATATATAGCAAAGATACACCCGTCAACTTAATCTTGATTCTGTCTTGCGGTGTCGTTTCATCCAAATAATAATTATAGTTGATATAATTTATTGAATCTCGCCAATTGACACTAATGTGGAAAATGTCAAATTGACTACAGCCAAATTCATTAACAATACCAAATTTATCCTGAAAAGACTCATTTTGGTTGAGGAATTTCAAGAATGACAAATCCCATAACCCAAATTGTATTCTATGATACCACCATGAAATATCATTATGCACTTTGAGTAAATCATTAATGAGGTATTTGGTAATTTTAGCAGGATTAAATTTCTTAATATCCAATTGTAACTTGTGTTCATTTGATCCAGTGGCATCAACATATTTTTTAAACCATTGTAATACATCAACAAATGATAATAAGGGATATCCGCCTTCTTTGGTTTTTAAATTTTTAAGAATGGGATCAAAAGGGGTCTTGGTGATTTTATAGTCTGTTTCATTGCCATCCTGATCAACAAATACACGTTTGGTTGATATGTCATGAGATATGACTATGACATTGTCTGAACTTAGCCATAAATCAGTTTCAATAACGGTGGCACCAGACTCAAAACATTTTCCAAACCCAAGTAATGTGTTTTCTGTGTACTGACTTTTGAATCCTCGGTGGCCAGCTATTACAGGTGATGTAGTAGTGGATGACGTCATGAAAGGAAGCACCAGTTGTGACGATGAAGATGAGCTAGACAACGGAGCAGCAGCAGAATCAGCTTTAGCTGGGGCTGGAGCAGTAGATGATGATGCCATTCTTTTAATGTAGGTTATAGATCTTGTTTTAGTGAAGGCTAGTTGTCATATACGTGAAAGAAATCTTCCCATGATACAAGTATCAAGTGTGAATAGTAGCAAAGGAGGTACATATATATATATATGTGTGTGTGTGTGTGTTAGTGTGGTTTGAAAAAACGGAGATGTCAATTTTGTGTGGAGACTGCTTTGTGTGTATAAATATACTGCATATAATACTGACACATGGAATATTGTCGAATGCGAAAGCGAAAGCGGAGAGCACGTGTGCACTCCCTTACACACACATACTTCTCACTACCTTTGTTTAAAATGCCACAGTGTGTTTAACAAGGTACACTGTTATTTAGTTGAATACATATGCGCGGTATACTAAGCCACTTTTGTCCTAGTCAACCAGTCAATACTAACTAAGACCCTGCTCTTAACACCGAATATAACCGAACCGAATATACGGCAATAGAGAAACGTATTACACGTCATTGTGTCTCATCCGAAAATTATACCGACAGTGCAAGAACCCAAAAATAGAATAAGAAAACAAAAAGAAAGGGTCTAGATTCAATGTATACGAGTGATTCAGGGGTCAAAGGAAAGGAAAGGGGGCACGATGAGGAAGATCTAGTAAAGTGGTGAATACAGATGTTGAAGAGGTCTGTAGTGAGATTGTCAGCCACGGATTAACATACACACATTATATATTGCATCACCAAATGTAGGTGTGGGTGCAAAATTAATTTTCGTCAGTGCTATAGTCTGCTGTATCTCTATTGTTTGATCTGTGTGTGTGTGTATTCTTAGTAACAAACTCTAGCATCACTGCTTAGGTGTCCCTTGTAAATATATTGACCTAACACCGGTGTATGCGGAAATAGGTGAAAACCCACCAACGCTCTAGTCAACAAATCAAATAAATCGTTAAATAAATAATTGAATAAATAGTTAAATAAATAGGTACAACTCTATATCACCTAAATGACACAGTTCGTATGTGAAATTCTACTTACACACAATGTCTATAACCACTATAACTTATAGTCCTTATTCTTTTGTTCTTCTTCTTCATCAACACACATTTTAATTAAATTATAAGCAATAGACTGGCCCATGGGAATCATAATGCCCTCGGGATTGAATGCCTTGTCAGCTTCTTCACTCACTTGTTCAGGGTATACCAATTTCCTAACAAACGAAGTATCAAACCATCTGGCATCTAACAACTCATTGTCGTGACCAAGATGGATCAATTCATTGGTGCCATTGAACTCAACTACCCCAATACACCCAATCATCAAGTTTGATGGGAATGGCCATGGTTGTGTCATTACTACATTGACTTCGTCGCATGTTACACCAGTTTCTTCCCAAATCTCTCGCTTGGTGGCTATTTCCACCGTTTCACTTGGCTCCATGAATCCAGCGGTGCATGAATACATTTTCGAGCTAAAATGTCTCTTTCCCAAGGAGAGCAAGATTTTCGATCGATCAGTGTTGGTAATTATTGATATCACCGCCATATCTGTTCTCGGGAATGATACATTTGATACTGGTGCACTCTTGACGGGACATACAGATTTAAAGCTAGCTGCGTCATCACTGTTACTACTACTGTTACTACTACTACTAGTAGTAATTGTTTCATCGTTAGTGCAATATAGTTTCCCTCCAGCATGGATGGGAATTGTTGGATGACCGCACCCAGGACAAAACTTATTAGTAGTCAACCAATGGAAAAACATTGCTCCTTGACTAAACAAACTAGCTTCCTTTGGTTCAAAACTCAAGAAATGTTTTCTTGAATGAGTGAAAAACACCCCATTTTCTTCAGGGGATTTATCACCACTATGTTGCTTGGCATTGATTGTATCATTGACAAAATGAACCAAATTACGACACAATTCCTTATTTGAAGATACATCAACGGCATAATAAGCAATACCTTGGTACCTTCCCTGATGATCCAAATATTTTTCATCTCCATTCAACTCACAATCAACTTTCAATGAGTTGATATCCAACCCTACTGATTCATCAAGTAATCCCATAAACAAAAATGTCGGCTTACCGTCACTTCGCAACTCTTTATTCATATTCTTATTATCTTCATTCCAAGTATGCAAGATCTCATTCCAATGAGGTATATGAGTCATTAACCCACCAGGGATAAATTGTAAATTACCAGTATATCCAAGGTTATTCGGTTGCTGCCCCGGTTCAATTTGGTCAACACAAATTTGATTATCGCCATTAGTCATGATTGTCAACATATTGGCAAAGTTTTTATGCACCAATGGATTTTGTTTATTGAAAAAGATAAATCTAGTTGAGGGGTGGAATAACGATTTGGAAATGAACTCGGTGTCTTCTCTAAGAAACGAAACCCGGTTGAGCACTTCATTGCCATAATACATATCCTTTTGTAAATCCTTAATGGTGGTGTGTAATGATTGCGACATGATGCGAAAGGGGGCTCTTACCATTCAACTAAGCAAATAAATAAAAAAAGGACTAAGTGGTAGTTATGGTTGTGGTTGTGGTTGTGTTATTTGTTGTTGGATATAGAGTATGTTCTCTCTCTCTTTCTCTCTCTCTCTCTCTACCAAACTCTAGTATCCCGTTGAAAGTCTCAATCTTGTATCGTAGACGGCGGTACGTTTATCAACGGTTTTTTCTCTCTTTCTTATCAATCCAATTGAATTGTTCAACGTGCGCTACCAAACACAGAGAACTAGAGAAGAAAAAAAGAAATTTAAACAAATTGCAAAAACAAAAATGAAAATTCTTTTATTTCCGCACTAACAAACCCCACCCCACACAAGCGATATCAGAAGAATGGTACATGTATTAAAGAGATGTGTATCTATATGTATCATTCCTCTCCTAAAAACAATAGAGCCAAATATGTATCAAACTAATTCCAATACTTGAAAGGAATGGAAAAACTTTCCTTCAAATATAAAGTGTATATAGTTGATGATTTTGATTTTCCTGGGGCGTATAAATATCAATACACTGATAAACGTAAAGTATTAAATTAATTCCCAGGGTGTGGTTTGTTTGTGTCTGCTCATATATACATATGAATCGGCTCATTATTATTTGTTTTCCAGATACTACTACATTAACTGTTTCAATTTGTTTTGCAAAATTACCCTTTTTGATTAAATATAAAACCTGTTAAAGATAATGTTAGTATTCCTTTTTGTTTTTGCAACAGCTCTGTTTCTCTTCTTCTTTCTTTTATTGATCAGATAAGTAAAGTAGACTTTTCCCCATGATTTATAATGTAGGAAGTCAAGCGTTCGTAATTTGGTCTGTTTGGTGTTTCATCATTCAAAAAAAACAGAAAGTAAAAAATGAAAAGTAGCAATGCTGAAAAGGGACATCACACACACATACCTATTGAAAATCCTATTTTGAAGTAAAAATAAAATAACATAAAGGAGAATAGAAAACTAAACTCATAATCTCTCTAAAGCTCTGCTGTTAGTAATGCCACTCCACAGTTTGTTTTGATTTTGGTATATTCAATCAGCTATCTTCGACACGTCTTCCGCATAATTTACTCAGAAGTCTAACGTCTGAAAAAATGTCTAATAATCATCACTTGAATAAATGATATATTAAATACATACCCTCTCCCACAATGAACTCCCTTCAACCAATCTTGACACCTCTAATTATGGCATTTCCCAACCCTTTTACCCAGGATTTCTTCGACTTCTTATCAGCAATAATAAACACTCGACCCAGTTGATTCATCCTCCCTGTTCTTCCTAGTCTATGTACAAGATCAACTGAGCTACGAGGTAATCCCATCAATATGACATTCTTGATGCCAATGAAATTCAATCCTCGAGCTAATAAATCGGTCGTCACCAATATCTTCACTTTGCTACCGTCAACATCTTGCTTAATCAATTGTGCTGGGGCCAAAAATGGTTCAAGAAATTCCTTGCGGTCTTGCACTTTAACTTTACCTGATATGCCAAAAATGTCTTGTTGTCGAATTCCATATTTGGAAATCATCAAATCAACTAATCCTTCAACTTCGGATTTCTCATTGACAAAAACAATTATACGCTTCACATGATCAGGCTCAGTACCGTCCCTTGATACGGCATAGATTGCCTGAGCTAAACACCTGGGTTTTGATCCGTTATACGGTGGCAAGTCAGCATCTAACGTCATAACTTTGATATTTCTTGGCACTTTATGCAATGAAGGCGTAGACACCCGTATCATCGACTTTTCATCAGGGAAATATCTCGCCAAAGTCCTCTCAAACTCTTTTGGTATAGTAGCTGAAACTAAAATCAAATCAAGCAACTGGGGAAAGCTCTTCACCACGGCAGTGGTATCTTTTAAAAACGACGGATCAAACAACGTATCAGCTTCATCCAATACACAGTACCTTACACTTTTGAAAATCTTGAATGGACGATCAATGGCTTCCAATTTGGAAAACCCCGTTACTTTAGCTGGTGTGGTCACAAGGACATCAACTTTGCCAAAATTACGCAATTGCTTATAAAGTGAAATTGGCGGATCGCCATGCGACAACTTCATAATAGATAATCCCAAAGTCGAGTTTTCTGGTAAATCGAGAAACGCCTTATATTGGCGTGGTACATTCTCATGGTCCAAGGTGTATTTATTAGCTCGGTTTAAAACGTCATAAACCTGTTCAACTAACTCATGCGTTGGTACTAATATAATTGACCTAACTTGTTCTGACTTCTTAAACAACTCATACTTTTTTTGATTATCGTTAAACCAATTGAAATCGTCCTCCTTTAGTTTAGACAAGAGAGGACTTAAATAACTCCACGTCTTTCCCGAGCCAGTTTCAGCAGCAACAGTGAAGATCTTTGTCTTTTTCAATTCATTCTCGTGTTTCAACTCATAAAATATACGTTCACCTTCATCCATTGCCTCCAAGTCTCGATTAGATTTCCGCGTTTGGTTGATTTTACGAATAGCGGAAATTTGTACCGGCGTAGGCTTGATTTTGATTTCATCGAGCGAACTATACTGAGGACCTTTGAGATTGTATTGGGATTTGATTTCCTTAATCATTGCTTGTCGTACTGATGGGAAGATTTTCAATTGATCAAAGGTGTCAATTTTCGATTCAGCTGTATCAATCAGCGTTTTTAAATCGTTATGCAATTGCGAAAACTTACCCAGTTCAAAAACAAGTCCCCTTTTGGATTTGGACACCACGTCTACCGCCTCCTCCTTGGCTTGCTTTCGTATCTTTTGTTTAGTTTTGAGCAGTTGTTTTTGCGATGGGCCAACTTTCGACGAGTATCTCGACAAACACCGCAATTGAAGATGGGTTGAGCCATTTATGGTGTTAAGAGATAGTAAGCCATGTCGTATCAACCTCCTAAACATAATATAAGGTCCAAATAGCCAAACCTGAACAAAGAAGAAGAAGAAGAAGAAGAAGAAGAAGGAGTCAAGCAAAAAAAAAAAGTGTAGTGAAATTTTTTGTTTTTCGGTTTCTTTGTTTTTCGTCTTCGTCTTCGTCTTCTTTTCTTTCTCTCTATTTCTCGCTCTCTCTCTCTCTCTCTGTGTGTGTGTGTGTTAATGTTTGTTGCAGAAAAGTTATAGAGAGCAAAAGAAAAAGAAGAAGAAAATTTTTTTTCAAAGGGAAGAAAACGAAAAGAAACGGCAGCAAAGCACAACAGAGGGAAAATAGGGGGTAGTGTACCATTACCCAGAAATAACCAAAATCAAAAAATTTTCCAAATCTGTGTAGTGCCAACACCCAAGCAAGCATTTGGTTCGTTGAACACAGAGAGATTGTCTATCGTCTACAATTGGAAACGATGTTGAGGCTATCTGCTAATTTGTCCAAGGTGAGGCTAACTCATCAAGTTCCTCTAATATCGACGCATAATTTCTCCACCACTCCGTTTCTCCTAGCATCACCAAGACAAAAGGAGGGTAAATCAAAACAGATTTTAAAGAGAAAAGTGGTTGAAAAGGACAAGGTTAAAAAATCTACAGGTTTGACTCATTATCCATTCAAAGATGCGGTGCAGCATTTGAACTTGGAGAAGTTGGCGCCTCCAATGGATTACGTTGAACCATTAACCAAAGACTCCTTAACCACATCAACAATAACCGTGTATCCAACCGACATTGAGGAGAAATTGCGTACTTTCCAAGCGTTCAAGAAGTTCCAACACCATGAAATGTTTAGAAACCCTGTGTCGTTGACCACCTCAAACACCGTCAACATTTATGACAATTTTGTTAAAAAATTAACCAATGAGTCGAAAACCAATCGTAAATATATTGATGGGATAAAGGGAAGTGGGAAATCCACCTTGGTCAACCAAGCCTTGGCGTTAGCTCTTCAAGAGTTTCAAGATGAGGTTGTTATTTTGCACTTACATTCAGCTGATATACTAGGAAATGGATCATCAGATTATTTCAAAAATAACAAACTAGGCTTGTACCAACAACCAATGGTGACCAAGAGATGGTTGCGTAAGATATTGGCAGTTAACAAAGACATTTTCCAAAAATTGAAATTGACTCAGGATGTCAAGTTTTATCAAGATAAACAAGAAATCAGTTTAAAAGCTGGTGAAAATACTTTGTATGATTACCTTTCTCAAAATAGAGAAATCAATAAAGTGCAACCAACAATGTCATTCCAGTTTTTCATTGACCAATTGAAACAGCATTCTAAAACTGTTCCCATCATTTTATCAATTGATAATTTTAATGCCATGGCTGATTTTTCAATTACTCAATATCGTTCGCCAGATTTCAAACCTGTACATATAAGTGAATTTGAATTGGGTGATTTCATATTGCGAGCAGCTAGTGGTGAATTGAGCTTTGATAAAGGTGGTGTATTATTGGCCAAATCTTGTGATTTTGCACCAGCTAGAAAGACAACCCATGTGGCAGTATATCCAAATGAAGAATACGATCCGTTTATGAAGTACCCCAACTTGGACATGTCTGTAACGCAGAGATTGGTGGCTAATGGGGGCATAGAACCAGTTAAAGTTGCCCCCTTGACTAAAGAGGAAGTGAGAGCATTATTGTCATTTTGGAGAGATCAACAAGTGTTGATAACAAGACAAGATTTCCATAAACAAGAATTTAACGATGAACAAGCTGACATTGTTGACGAGGAGTTTGATCCTGAAGCTCAATTTGAAAAATTGGTCCAATCGAGTTTTGTTGTTTCACAAGGTAACCCTTATGGAATTTTAAAACAAAATTTAATTAGCTATTAGTGTGCAATGTAAATAGAGTAAAAAGAGAAGCACTGATCTTTTACAATTAAGAATCCTGGATGTCACAATCTTTATTTCTCTTCTTTTATTCCTCCAACCTATGTAAACAATGTATCTTCCTCTCTCAAATACTCCCCAATGTCACCTTGTCTAAAGGCAATGATACCAGTTGGAGCCACATTCCTCGCCTCATGCGTCAGTTTGGCACTAACACCGAATCCCAACGCAATATCACTCATACTATACACAATGACCCCAGCATGTTCCGGTATATCCTCACTCATACGACCAATATGAGCTTTCAACACATGGTTCCCATACAAGAATGGCATTTCACCATTTTGTTTAATCCAGACTTTATATTTGGCATATTGCGATAAATAAGGTAAAGCAGTAATATGTAATTTAAATTTCCCCGTCTTGGTGAATTTACCAAAACAAGTACCTAATGACATTAGATTTTGACGAGAAACACTAGTGGCGAAATTGGCAACTTGTTCCAGTACGTAATATACTCGATCTTTTTGTAATCGAAATACATGTGGGTTTTCTGGGTTGTCTATAAGAGCTGCTATGTTACGACCGATGTAGTTGGCTAGTTTCTCAAATACAACCTTTGTTTCTTCTTCTGTTAATGGTCTCATTGTGGTGGGTGGGAGCTATTGGTAAAGGGAACTTCAAGTGAAGGGATGATTTATGCGTACTCATCGTGAACTTACTATTTTTTTTTCTTATTTTTTATTTTTTTTTTTCGATGCCATCCCGCGTTAGCAGAAGAAGAAGAAATTCAAAAAAAACACTTTCAACAGTAGTCAAGACCATTTACAAATTTCGACAACATCACCCAGCTGTGCACCCCCTCTTTTTATATAAATGAGAAAATGGATACTTCTGAAAATACCCACATTGAGCAACCTGTTGAACAAGCACAACAACAACAACAACAACAACAACCTGAGCAAGTTCCTCAGGTGGACTCTCCAGCTGATTCTCCAGCAAGGTCAGCACAAGCCAGTGGCAGGTTACAAAATGCCAAAGAAAGGCAAAACAGACAGAAATATGAGCAATCGTAGGTAAGTCCCCGACGCCCCTCCTTTCCACTATCTTTTTGAACCCATTTTTTTATGTTTTACTAACTTATGCACCCTTTGTTTTTTAGTGAATATGTTCCCATGTTAGATGACCAAGGCAACCCCATACCCAAATCAGAACGGAAACCGAAACGTAAATGTGCCGTCATGATAGGGTACTGCGGAACCGGTTACAACGGGCTCCAAATCCAGAATGAGCCTGGTGTCAAGACGATTGAAAAGGATTTATACGAGGCATTCTATAAAGCTGGGGCAATTACATTGGAAAATTCGCTTGATTTGAAGAAATCGGGGTTCCAAAGAACAGCAAGGACAGACAAGGGAGTTCACGCTGCTGGTAATGTCGTGTCTTTGAAGTTGATTATTGAGGATCCCGATTTGAAGCAAAAGATTAACGACAATTTACCCGATCAAATTAGATGTTGGGGCATCCAACGGACTACAAAGGGGTTTGATTGTCGCAAAATGTGCTCGTCGAGAGTTTATGAGTACTTGTTGCCGACTTATTCGTTGATTAGTCCCAAACCGGGTACGCAATTGGATGGATTGATCAAGGACAACAAGGCGAAATATCCGAACTTGTTTGTTGATGATGGTGGTGAGGGTGCTAATTTTTGGCAGTTGATGAAGGATAAGGTTAGTGAAGCAGGTATTACTCAAGAACAGTTGGATGCCATTGCTCAAATGAATGAACAAGAAGGTAAATCTAACAGTACACCTGCAGCTGAAGCCAAGGAAGAGCTTGCGACTGTTGATGAGGCTGCTACAACTACCGTGGATGAAGAAGTGAGTGGTTCACAAGAACAGACGCCACTTTTCCGCATTGCTAAACAAGTGAAGCAAATTGAAAATGCTACACGTCGTGCCTATCGAATCTCTCCTGCTCGTCTTGATCGGTTTAGATCAACCATGCAACAATACAAGGGCACTCACAATTTCCACAACTTTACCATTGGCAAATCATTCAAAGACACCTCATCAAAGCGATACATTATCGACACCTCGGTGCTGGACCCCTTCGTCATCAACAACACCGAGTGGGTCTCGATCAAGATCCACGGCCAATCATTCATGTTGCACCAAATCCGGAAAATGATCTGCATGGCCTCGTTAGTCATTCGTTGTGATTTGCCAGTGGGGTTAATTGACGATGCATTCCAGTCGACCAAAATCAATATTCCTAAAGCTCCGGCATTGGGATTATTGTTGGAAAATCCCGTTTTCGATGCTTATAATTACAAGTTGCGTGATCATTCCTATGATGCGATAAATTTTGATTTGTTTAAACAAGAAATGGCTGATTTTAAAATGAAGTTTATTTATGACAAGATTTATGATGAAGAAGTTAAAGAAAATGTTTATTATGGGTTTTTTGGATATATTGATAGCTATCGAGTTCCTGGTGCTGATAATGATGTTGATGAAGAAAATGGTGTCAAGAGTAGCAGTGGCGGAGGTGGCAAAGGGTCTTCTTCTTCTTCTTCTGTTACCATATTTGATTTCTTGCATAATTATATTGATAAAGCAGCTAAAGCTGAAGCAAATGAAGAAGGTCAAAATTAAGCCAAATAAAATAGTGACTATAGAAAATATATATGTATGTATTATATTTTTCACTAAACAAAGCATAGTATGTATATTTGTACGAATGTCTATAAATCAGAAGGTAAATATATTCTTCTTCTTTCCCTTCCTCTTCCTCCTCCTCTTCCTCCTCCTCTTCCTCTTAGAAAAGGATTATACAATATTAACAGAATTATAATATTAGGAATACAAGACAAATAGAGCATCGTGAGTTTATGATAGGCCCAATGACAACAATGGCAAACTTGACCATACAAAAAGTCACTGGTAGTAAAGAAGAAAAACACCACCTACATATCCCTTCTCCTCTTTCTAACCTATCCTCACATTGAAATGCACACCCAAATATATGCAGCAATCCCACCATCTTCATCTTCCCCACCTCCGCAACCTTCTCCTTTACTCAAAAAAAGTAAAAGTAATAGGGCAATTTTCCAAAATGGAATTCTGTGCCAATTTGGATCTCAATACACCGAATATAGCTAAAACAAAAAACAGCATTAGTCAAAGTACACCTCCCACAAGAGAAACACTCGTGACGTCGACAATCCCTTAGAATATGTGCCTTTTTGTTCTAGCACTGTTCTTCGAATCTTCGAAGGTGCCCAAAACTACCCTAATCTTAATGAGAAAACAACAAATCCTGGCTTCCCTTCACCCCCATATAGATAGCCAATCATCAATAGAGCCCCTGTATTATACCCCTCCTGAATCAAAGCCAAGCTGGATTACCAGTATTAGCTTGTTGCTGTGGTGGTGGTACTTTTTGTTTTTCCTGATAATTAGCATGATAGCTTTGATTTGGTGTGTACATTGCCTTTTGGTTTTGGTAGCGAGTGTCAGCCATATGTTGTGTAGTTTTCTGTTGCTGCTGTTGTTGAGAGTCCTGTTGGTCATGTGCATCTTGTTGTTGTTGTTGTTGTTGTTGGTTCTGTTGTTGCTGCTGTGGTGGTGCTGGCTGCGATTGTTGTTGTTGCCCTTGTTGATCATTATTCTCTTGATTATCTCCATCAGTTACTTTCCCTTGAGCTCTTTGTTTTTCTAATTGGAACTTGTACAATGTCCAATCAAAAACATAGTCATACCTATAGTTTTCCTTCTTGAACAAATCTCTAAACAATTTCCTCAAATAAGCGTAGTCGGGTTTATCATCAAATCTCAAAGTCTTGATGTAATTCATATAATCCAAAAACTCACTAGGCAATCCTTTACACAAGATATTATTAGGCGTCGTCATCTTCTTTTCCATAATACGATCATACTTTTGTCTCTTTGTAGCTGCTTTTAAACCTTGCCAAGGTAATGAGCCACGACAAAAATAAATCAAGACATACCCCAAACTTTCCAAATCATCCCTTCTACTTTGTTCAATACCTAAATGAGTATTGACACTGGCATATCTTGCAGTACCAGTTAAGTTCTTATTTTCACGATAAGGTATATGCAAATGAGTTCTTGGATCACGATACTTTTTAGCCAATCCAAAATCAATAACATTAACTTGTGAGCCTCTTCTTCCAATGCCCATCAAGAAATTATCAGGTTTAATATCACGATGAATAAAACATCTGGCGTGTATATATTCAATACGACAGATTAATTGATCAGCCAAAAGCAAAACAGTCTTGTAAGTGAATTTCCGATTACAATAATTGAACAAGTCTTCCAAAGAAGGGCCCAATAAGTCGATAACCATGGCATTGTAATCACATTCAGTACCGTACCATCTAACAAAAGGTATACCAACACCTCCACTCAATGCTTTATACACCTTGGCTTCATATTCCAATTGTGGGTGTTTTGCTTTAGTGTTTTCCAACTTGATGGCAACTTCTTCGCCAGATATGATGTTGGTTCCAAGATAAATATCACCAAAGGATCCCGATCCTATTTTACGGCCAATGCGATATTTTTTGCCCACTCTTAAATCCATGATTGATGATGTGTGTGTTGTATGTACTGTGTGTGATCTATTGTATAATGTGTGTATATACTATGTGTAAGTCTATATGGTGTTGATGAGTTAGTTGTTTGGTTGATTGGTTGGTTGTGAAAGTTTTGTATTACGATAAGGGCGGTTGTGTTAGTGTGTGTGTGTTAGTGTGTGTTTGATTTTATGAAACGATGATGATTGACAACGCAAGAAAATTAAAATTATTATTAATAATTTTAATTTATTAAAAAAGAAAAACTGTTGTTAGTTGTTTATACGTTCTTCACTTTGTTTATATCAACAGGGTAGTTGATAGATGTATGTGTGTGGTGTGTAAAGGTTTGGTGATGATGATGATGATGATGTGTTGAATAAACAAGTTTGTTTTTGGTTGTCACTGTCACAATCTTTTGTGAGAGGTGTGTAGTTGTTTCCAAAAATTTTTTGCTTTTTTTTTCTTTTTGCTTTTCTACACACATATACATACACACATACACACACGCACAAATGATACTTATACCGATGGATAAAGTTCTATATTTATTTAATTATGTCATTACCTTTTGCATGTCCAATTGGTTCAAAGAATACATAATTAAAAGAAAGAGCTTTACTTAACATCTCACTATTGAAATAGTAGCAATAGTATATATTACTCTTGTGACTATGCTCGCTTCTATCCCTCACCTCAAACGCATCACAAATCAAAATTTTATAAATTTCTTTTTTCTTTTTTTTTTATTTTTTATTTTTTATTTTTCTCTTTTAGTATCCGCCTTTTAACAATATATCACGTGTACGGATTTACAACAGCGAAATCAAATTTTAGGATATTTACATGAGCTTAAACACGCCAATTTTTGGTATTCAAACAGCAGTATTGTAAGACACTATTATTTATTAAATATTATTTGAAAAAAAAAGGGGGAAAAGGGTTACAACACAAGACAAAAAAGAGGTAAAGATAAACACTAATAAAAGGATAACCCTTGACATGTGTATATCATAAAGCACCATGTAGTATAAAAAACTAGAAAACAGAAGAACACCCAGAACTAGAAATCGCAGTATAGAAAAACATTGGTTGTTATGTATAGTAGCACATCATATTTGCTTTCGTTCACTACCCATTAGAAAACTAAAAGATGGTGGTGGTGATGGTGGTGGTGAGAAAGGATGGTGGAATGGAACTACCTAGTTTGCAATAACTGGTTTTCTAAATTTAGCATACAACTTCTTGAAAAAATCAGTCTTTTTCGTTTGTTGAGTTGATGTTGATTTATTTTCAACTCCTTCAGTGACTGGTGGTGCAGCAACTGCTGCTGCTGAAGATTCTTCAGCTTCAGCAATCTTATCATCTGCTGGGCTAATCTCTTCGGTTGTACCTGCAGATTCAGCAGCAGCATTATTAGTAGTTGGTTCAGCAGTGGCTGTAGCTGCCTTAGTAGAAGCTTCTATGGAGGTTGCTGTGTCTTCCAACTCAATTGGTGTTCCTTCTGTAATCTCAACAGGGGCTGTAGTAACTGGAGCAGCACCAGCAGCAGAACCAGGTGTTGTTGATTCGGCATCCTTCTTGGCATTAGTGGTTTCTTCAGCTGGTTGAGTCACTTGTGCAACTTCAGGAGCATCTTCAGCTACTGGTAATTTGGTAGCATTAGCTTCACCCTCAGTTGATTTATCAACTGGTTCAATTACACCTTCTCTGTCAGCTGTAACTTCAGCTTGTGGTTCAGCAGCATCAACATCATCAGTAGTGGTGATAGGAACTTCCTGTCCCTCTTTTTGTTCTCCAGCAGCAGCAGCAGCAACGGCAGTACCAGTAGTAGTATCAGTCTTGTGAGCTTTAGCCTCTTTTGAATCAGGATTAAACACTCTTGAAATTCTCTTTACTCTATCTTTAATGGCCATTGTTTACTGTTTAGTTAAGATTCTATCGTTTCTAAAATGCGTGTTAAGTCGTTAGCAGTTGAGTAGCTTGAAAGGGTTTGACAGTTGTGTGTGTGGATACTTTGATGAAAATACACAGTTAAGGCAGGAGAAAAAAAAAAAAGAGGGAAAAAGAGGGAAGAAGAAGAAGATTATTTGAGAGATTTAAGGAAATGTGTGGATTAAAACCCACATTGTATCTAAGTATCTACCTGTGTATATCCATCTTTATTGAATGTGTGTGTTAATAAATTTAGACGCTTATAAAATAAAAATAAAAAATACTATTAAGGAAACTAAAGATTATTTTTTCTTTTCTGTTGAAAGCGTGTAAATAGTACACAATAATAATAATAATAGACATTAACAATAATGTGATATTATACATTACTATGTAATTTGGGTTTTTGTGTACGTAGTTAGTTTGTTTGTATTGTATGTGTAGTTTGTGTGTATTGCGTATGTGGTGAAAGGAGAGTTTTAAAGTCACACACTTTTAAATATTTTTTATATTTATATTTTTTATAAACCAAAACAAGGCACTGCATCTATAAAAGATGATAATAAGCTTAAAACATTTTACTTCCGTGAGGAAATTCCGCTTATTACCCATCTAAAGTTTATATACCACCGTCATTCCCTTGTGTGTGCATCTATATGTTTGTGTATGTGTTTCTTTTACACGCCTTGCTTCTGCTTTTGTAACAGAAATTCTACATACGGTGTTTTCCTTTTTTTATGTGAGTCTGTGTACGCTTTAATTACAGCCTTATTCTTCTAACCCTTTGATCAGTCAAACCAGAAAAAGACCGGAAATAAACGCCAAAAGCATTAAACACAACAAAAGTAGAAAATAGGTTTTACGGCGTCTAACTTTGTTGTACCCCTTCTATTTTACCCAATTTGGATGTTCCGTGTGACATCTAGTTCACGAAAGGTTATGTATAACCCATTGCCACAGCCGGGATCTAAAATGAATTATCTGGTCATGCAAAACTTTGCTTATTTAGAAAAAGAAAGATACAGAGAAAGCCAAACATCAAGGGACACGTCAATGTAATTTTACTTTTATTATTTTCATTCTATTGGATGTATAGCATAATGGTTCAATCCGAATACATTGTTCCTCCTGTTTTTGTTGTTGTTGTGTTCTTTTTGTTGCCAATTTTTTTGTTGTTGATAGTTGTGTGTTTGTCTGTTTTGTTGCGTGTTCCTTTCTAAACGGCTGACCTCTGTTGTTGTCTGTCTCTTTTGTCTTTTGACGACGAGCAGAGGGAGAGTTCTTCTTCTTCTTCTTGTGTAACTTAAATAACAATAATACTCTTATACCACACAAAACCCTAAACGTAACCAAAAAAAAAAGACAATATAAACACAAATACACCTACTGTAATATTAGAAGTCATACGAGAATAAACACATCAGACAACAGCACAACAGCACAACAGCACAAATGACAATAAACTATAGAACGCGTCTATAGTGTGTGTATGTGCTTGCTAAAATACGACACAGAAGGAAAATAAATCAACATCACATCTATTCAATCGTCTAGAAGCACACAAATGAAATGAGGGATGGGGGGATGAGATTGGTTAAAAGTAATAGCACAAAATTTTCATTGAATTTATTTCTGATTTTTGCATTTCCAGAACAAAAATTTGTACCTCAACTATGCAATTACAATAGTAGTTTTCCTTATATCATGAAGCACAGCCGCGCTTTCCTAATTGTAATCTAGAGCTAGAATTGTAGAACTAGAACTAATTTGACATTGTCTTTTACATTCTTTGTAAATCTATATCATTCTGAAACAACAGGAAATGTGATACAAAATGCATGTGACTTTTTGTTTGCTGTTTTTAAGGCTGTTTTTCAAATAGAGTAGTAAGATAACACCATAGCTAATCTTTGCAGTATTGGCAATTAGCTTGTCCAAGGCGATAAACTAACAGAGCAAGGAACAATGTCAGCTAAAGGGACCTTCACAAAATATATCCTTTCCAAGGTGAAATATTTCCACCTTAATATTTCTTTCAATTTCTTCGCCAAAAAATTAAATACACCATTTTTAGCAAAATAAACCATTATACTTAGATTCTGATTGTATTGGAGGTCTCTTACAACTTTTGGAAGCCATATTAGATACACTTGACTACCATAACCATACTGAGGTCCATTACAATAAAAGTTGCGAAACAGTTTACTCCTTTGAAATTGATACGATTTACGCGCGTGCGTGTACTTGTGACTAAAACGATAACAAAGTCAAAAAACAAAAACCAGACATTACTACAGCATTAGACACAAGGCATAGAATCACTCTACAGGTTGTTGAAGCAGAGATACTGTATTATCACATCAGAGCAAAAGCATTTTGAGCAAAGAGGTGAACACAATTTCCACACACCAGTTCTGCGCTAAGAATTCTTGATTCCATGTCATCCCATTACAGTGACACCACAAAACACAAACAAATGCCACTAGCTTCAATCACCAACAATCACCACCATCGGTCCAACTACAACTCCCTACTGCACTCATCTAATGACTACAAGGTATCCAAACCCAAGCTAAAACCTACAGAGAAGACACAAAGTTACAAGTATGGCCAGTATCCTTCTAGGAAACGCGTAAATGACCATACATCGCCAACTCCAATGAGAAATACACGCAACCATGACAACAAGGAGAATTACTTGAGCAATGGCACGTCGTTGTCTTATACAACAATACTGACAACTCCAAGTAATAAGAATAAGAAATCCTCGCAGATACACACTCACAAATCATCAGCTTTGTCATCATCAGCATCGAGCCACATTTCCTCATCGCCGTCATCTCCATTTGTCGAATCACCACCACAGCCACCACCACCAGATGTCAAAAAGTCATACATCTCACACGAGCAACATCAGAGCCCATTGCTATTGAACAACTCGCACCAGGAAATCACTCCCACTGGAAACAGCATACCTGGCTGCCAATTTGACGATTTTGAAATTGGAAGAGTGTTGGGAAAAGGCAAATTAGGTAAAGTCTATTGTGCCAAGCATAAACCTTCAGGATACCTTATTGCCCTTAAAGTCATGTCGAAGAAGGATTTATCATCAATGAAACTAGAACGTAATTTCCGACGAGAAATTGAAATCCAATCGTCGTTATACCACGTCAACATAACTCATTTACATACTTGGTTCCATGATGCCACTAATGTCTATCTTGTTCTTGAGTTTAGCTTATACGGAGAACTATATCAACGATTGCGTAAGTGCAAACGGTTTAACGATGTTGAGGCGAGTTATTACATCTATCAAGTGACATTAGCTTTGCGTTATTTACATGGCAAAAAGATTATTCATCGTGATTTGAAGCCCGAGAATATCATGTTGAGTTTAGACAATGTGGTGAAATTGAGTGACTTTGGTTGGTCAGTTTACATGAAACATCAAGAAGAAGAGGGAGAGGAAGATAATGATGACGATGATGATGAATATCAAGACCATATAAGCCATTTACAAAATACCAACAGCAAGGCCAATCCCCAGCAAATGGGCAACAGAAGAAATACAATTTGCGGAACTATGGATTATTTACCACCAGAAATGATTGAACTGAAACCTCATGACGAAACAGTTGATATATGGGCATTGGGAGTGTTGATTTATGAATTTCTTGTTGGTAAACCACCATTTGAAGAAGTTGATAAAAATGCCACTTATAAACGTATAGTTAAGGTTGATTTACGTTTTCCCAAGTATTTGCCGAATGGTGGTAGTGCCGGCGGTAGTGGCAATGAAAAGGAATCAAAAGGTAAAAATAGCGATACTGGTTCTGGCTTGGACTTAGATGCAATCGATTTGATTAGGCGGTTGTTACGATATGAGCCTAGTCAGAGATTGCATTTGGATGATGTTTTACGTCATCCCTGGATCGTCAAACACAAGCCATACTGGCCAGTGAAGAGAAAATAAATCAAAAGTAAATATATGTATATATACAAAAGCGTATTACTGAAATAAATCTTACAAACACATGCTTGACAATGTCACATCCTCTTAAAGCTTCAAATAATTACAAATCAATCATCGTTATAAAAGTACACTTAGAGTTATTGCATCTACAGTTGTTGCAGTTGCAGTTGTGACTGCTGCTGCTGTTGTCTCTGCATCTGCAACTGTTGATGCCTTTGCTTCATCAACATCTGTTGCTGTGCTTGCTGTTGTTGCTGATACTTGAGAAACTGCTGCTGGAACGCTTGCTGTTGTAAATTGTTGTGCTGTGCCGTCATTAGTATCGCTTTCGAAGGCGCTCTAACTTGGTACATCTCACCTGGAATGGCACTAAACAGTTGTGTTTGCGAGTCCAGTTGCTGATTTGGCGGCGCATCTACGTTAATCAAAGCGCATCGTCCTTGTAATCCACCAATAGAGCCAGAAATTGCCTGATTGGCCAAAGTCTGTTCGCCTCCAACTGCTCCTTGCTGTTGCTGTTGCTGCTGTTGCTGCTGTTGCTGTTGTTGTTGCTGTTGTTGCTGCGAGTGTTGCGCCGATATAATGAATGCATTTGCATAAAATTCTCTTGCCTGCAAGAACCGGTGACGATAACGCACTGGCATCATAATCTTTCTTTCCAAAGGAATAGGATTATTCTTTGACAAACCTTCCAACACCAAATGCGTCTCTTCATCGGGGTCCAACACTTTATTCGCCTTGTTCAACATCAGATCAGCACCTTCGCCATGAAACGCAGCCGCCTCTCTTCGTTGCGCGGCAAGAGCATGATTTTGAGCAATCTTAGCTTGGTTTCGCTTTTGATATTGTTGCAACAAAACATCATAAGGCATAGTCCTTCCAGGAACAGCACGTTTTGCACCCATAGAATGGGTTTTACACGTCAATGAACGAGCACATAACCCACCCGAGGCTAATGCAACACCACACTGCTTGTCTACATCAACTGGACCTTTTGCTTTGGCGACAGGCTTGGCTCTTTGGCCCTGTGTCAATTGTGAAGATTGCGACGGTGGTGGTATCGGTGTTGCCAGCTGAGTCCCTCCTTCTTGTTGTTGCTGTTGCTTATTAACTGAGGAGCCAGTTGCAGCTGCAGTGTTTTTCTTTCGTTTGACTGGCTTTTCAATTGGATCTCCAGATTGAGCAGCAGCAGCAGCGGCAGCATTAGCTGCTTCTTTTGCCTTTTGTGCTTGCGATTTCTTATACTTTTTCTTTGGTTTCGAAGAAGTACCGTTGCTGTTGCTACTCATATCCGCGTCTAGGTTATCGGTTGCACTATTAGGCACTGGTGTGTTATTTCTTGTGCTATCCACCGAAGATGAATATTCCACTTCACTTAGTACTCCATTCTTTCTTTTGCGTCTGTTAACTCCATACGCAGCGTTCCCGTTGCTATGGTTATTATTATTAGCAGCCAATTCAGCCAGTTCTTGTTGCCTCTTTTGTTTCATTTCGACGCACTTTTGATAATGCAGGTTCAAGCTCGGTAATCCAATTGGACGTTGACAAGAATTGCAGATTTTGTATGCAATAGATTGAGACAAGTATGATCTACCAGGGAATGCGTTCTTAATGAAATAGTTTTCTTCCAGCGATGTTTCTGCCGGTCTGATAATGTCTACTTTTTTGTCAAGGAAGTTACCAAACTCTTTCCAAATTGTAGATTTCTTGTCGTTTGAACTGTCACTGTTTGAGTTATGGGTGTTATCGATTAATGAATTTACTTGTGATAAGGTGATAACTTGGTCCGATTTGGTTGTCATTCTTAGGTGTGGATTAAGAAATAAAAAAAAAGAAAGGGAGGAGAATCTGTAGAGCTGCTCCTTAATGCGTCAAATATTCTTCAAGTGTGGGCGGAAATGATATGAAACCGGGTGAGAAAGTAGTTGGACAAAGTATAATCGATTTCAAAAGATGAAATCTTTCGCAGGAGTGTACCAAAGCTTTTGTGATTGGTGAGTAGTGCACTGGCGTAAATGTTTGACTATTTTACCTCCCCAGGCAAAGTATAGGTGCAAGTCGTTGTAAATACGGGCACGTATAAGAGAAGGCGGATGTCTAATCTAGTTTTCTCAACGACTCTTTTAGGCCCCTCTTGGTATGATTGATTTGATACTCAAACCTTTTATCGGTAATATGAAAGGTCAAAAAAATTTATATAATTTTGTTTATTTTATTTTTACTTGGTGTTGATTGTTTTTTTCATTTTGGCTTTTGCTCTCACTGTGTGTGTGTGGTAATCCTTCTACAGTTGGTTATCAACATAGTTTATCTACTGAATTCAAATCGTTAGTTTTACTATAATGCTTAGAAGGGAAGCAACTACTATCAAACTATCCGCAGAGGACGTGTTTGACTATGATGAAACATTAGAGGAGAGACGCTTACAACAGCAACAACAAGAACAACTACAGCAGCAGCAGCAGCAGCAGCAACAACAACAACAACACGCGCATCTGAATGAGTCGACAATCATCAACCAGCCGACGAATCTTGCTTCTGATTTTAATTCGTCAAATATTCTACAGGAACAGTTGAATAATACCGATGAATCGTTGCAGGAGTCTCGCACGAGATCCAAGAATGAGAGGGTTCTATGAAACACGACCCTGATTGGTTGTTGCAAAAGTACAATGCTTCACTCTCAGCATTACGATAATCTGTTGGATTGCGTTTAAATAATGTGCTGTTTATATATTTGTATAGAATGTGACACTGCAATCAACGTTCTTACAATGGGTCTGTTTCAGGAGGCCCTAAAAGTGAAGACGATGTTCCCCTACTTCTTTTATTGTAACTAGTTACATGTCACGCAGGCCAGTACTCGTATACCACACCATAATAGAACTCTGTGACTGTTGTTGCTGACGTGGGCTACTTTTCTAAAGTCTGTAGCCAATCTCATTTATGTCCTTAGTAATATGAAACACAAAGAAGAAGAAGTAAAAAAGAGAAGTATTATTGTCTCCACTTATTTATATGCAATGAGATGAAATTTTTTTTTTTACTCTTTTTTCTTTTACCAGTGTAAATTGCAGCCAATATCTATACCACATTCAGGTGAATCACATACTACTACAGTTCACATCATGGGTTCAGGAAGCCTAATTTTGAGTATATGTGCCGCTTTATATCTTTTTAATGGAGGAAGATGGACAATAGTGCTATCTGCATTTGTCTTGACATATTTGTACAAACTAGAAAAGAGATCAACACCCATACCACAATCATCACCGCCACCACCACCACCAGCCACTGAGAATTCTGCTGAGGGTAGCTCGAAGTCTCCCATATATGCTGTTGACTTCACATCAACAACATTCACACCATCAACAACTACAAACATTCCCAAGACAGTGCGTCTGCGGGCTAAGAGATCTCCCAAAATTATCAAGGCTAGTAAACCAACACCACAACAATCAAACGAACCAATTTTAACTCGGTCGCAAGTAGACCTCAAGAAATCACAAATATACATCTTTTATACTACATTGACGGGATCTTCGTTGAGATTAGCCAAACATTTGCATGAAAAATTGACATTGATGGAGTTAGCCCATGAGCCACAATTGTTGAGTCTTGATGATGATGTTGACGATCTTGAGAAATACTTTTTGAAAACCCCAAAAGATGACGATAATACAAAGAATATATATCTTTTGGTGTTGCCTTCTTATGAAACTGATTCCCCAATCGATTACTTTTTGGAGCATTTGATTGACACATATCAAGATTTCAGAGTGGACAAGTACCCATTAAGGTCAATTTTGGGGTTTGCTGTATTAGGCTTGGGTGACTCTGAGAGTTGGCTGGGTGATAAGTTTTGCTACCAAGCAAAGTTGGCTGACAGATGGTTAGGGAAGCTAGGTGGTAGGAGGTTGTATCCTTTGGGTGAAGTTTGTATGAAGTATGAAGGTGAGCCTAAAGCCAAGGAATGGGTACAAAACTTTGCCGAGCTTTTAGTTGACGAAGAACCATTTTATATTGATGAAAATAATGACGATGAGTTTGATGACAGTGACAAAGAAGATAATAGTGATGACGCAAACACGTTGGTTGATGTCGAGGATATGGGCGATATAATACGCAAAACAGGCCAGAGATCGACACAGCAAATGGAAGTGAAACAAATGGTTGCAAAAGATTCTCCAACATTCAAAACACTCACTAAGCAAGGGTACACTATTGTGGGTTCGCATTCCGGAGTTAAAATATGTAGGTGGACAAAGTCGGCATTAAGAGGAAGAGGATCATGTTACAAGTTTGCGTTTTATGGTATCAAGTCGCATTTATGTATGGAGACAACACCATCGTTGGCATGCTCAAACAAATGTGTGTTTTGTTGGAGGCATGGAACCAACCCAGTGGCGAAACTGAATTGGAGATGGGAATTGGATCCTCCCGAGAAGGTGATGCAGGGCGCCTTGCAGGGTCACTATCAAAAAATCAAACAAATGAGAGGTGTTCCCGGCATCCAAATGGATAGGTTCCAAGAAGCATTCAAGGTGAAACATTGCGCATTGTCACTTGTTGGAGAGCCCATTTTTTACCCTCACATCAACGAATTTGTTGGCATGCTACACGAACAGCACATTAGTTCATTTTTGGTCTGTAATGCTCAACACCCGGATAATTTATCAAAACTAGCAAAAGTGACCCAATTATATGTAAGTATTGATGCTCCAACAAAGACCGATTTGAAGAAAGTAGATCGTCCTTTGAATAGCGATTTTTGGGAAAGATTAATGTCTTGTTTGGATATATTGAGAACTACTCAGTCACATCAACGTACCGTTTTCAGATTGACCTTGGTAAAGGGCTTCAACATGACTGATATCAAGAGCTATGCTGATATGGTTGAACGCGCATTACCTTCCCAAATTGAAATCAAAGGAGCTACATTCTGTGGCTCGTCCAGTGGTAATGGAAATCCATTGACGATGCAAAATATTCCATTCTACGAAGAGTGTAAAGAGTTTGTCAGGTCGTTGAACGATGAATTGCGTGCAAGAAATCTAGGTTATGACATAGCTGCGGAACACGCGCACTCGTGCTGTATCTTGGTTGCTCACGAAAGGTTTAGAATCAATGGTGTATGGCATACTCATATTGATTACCCTAAATTCTTTGAATTATTGGAGTCAGGTCAAGAATTTGTTGATATTGATTACATCAAGCCAACTCCAGAATGGGCCGTTTGGGGTTCTGAAGAAGCGGGATTTAACCCTGTAGACACTAGATGGGATAGAAAGGCCGAGAAATTGAAAAATAAGTTGGCCAGAGAGGAAGAAGCTAAAAGAAAAGAACAGCAGATACCAGTTGAGGTTATATAGTAGTTAGTATCGATATTTATTTGAGTGTGGGCACACAACAACACGCGTAAAACTTGGACAAAAGCAAAAGAATTAGAAGAAAAAAAAATAAAACGATTTCTGTAAACAAAAAAAGTAAATCCTTCAAATCTCATCCATTGACAATCATTCTCCATGTCGTCAAGGAAGCCAGGAGGTATCGCTTTCATTCACCCCGACTTGGGTATTGGTGGTGCAGAAAGACTAGTCGTTGATGCTGCAATGGGATTACAAAATTTGGGCAACCAAGTAGTTATTTACACATCACACTGTGACCTTAATCATTGTTTCGACGAGGTGAGTTCAGGTCAATTGAAAGTCATTGTACATGGTGACTTCTTGCCCACACTGATTTACAAGAGGTTTCACATATTATTTGCAATATTGCGACAATTGTATTTGGTTCTTGTATTGATTGTTTCCGGAGATATCAAAAACTATGACTTTTTCATTGTTGATCAATTATCCTTTTGCATTCCATTTTTGAATTTATTGAGTCTTGCAAGTGCAAGAGTCCTATTTTACTGTCATTTCCCTGACCAATTGCTAACAAAAAGAGCAAGCTTGTTGAAGAGTCTATATCGTGTGCCATTTGACTTTATTGAGGAGTGGACTACGGGATGTAGCGATCAAATTGTCGTTAATTCAAACTTTACAAAGGGCATATTCCACAGCACATTTAAGAACTTACGCAATATAGATCCCGGTGTCATATATCCCTGCATCGATAGCAACCTTGAGGAGACTGAGGGGACGAAAAAGTCAGATGAGGAAGTTGTCAATTTTTTCAAGAATTCAAGGTACTTTCTATCGGTCAATAGGTTCGAAAGATCAAAGAATATAGAGCTTGCCATTAAAGCATTTAGTAAACTGAAAAGAATTCTTCCCGGAAAACCAAGGTTGGTGATTGCAGGTGGGTACGACGCTAGAGTTAACGAGAATGTTGAATATTTAAAAGAGTTAATCCACTTATGTGATACCCTAAAGCTCACCAACTTCACTATCAGAGGCAAATTGATAGTTATGCCGCCATCGACAGAAGTATTATTTCTACCAAGTGTCAAAACGTCGCTCAAAACTTCACTCTTGAAACACGCTGATCTATTATTGTACACACCGGGACGGGAACATTTTGGTATTGTTCCTGTTGAAAGTATGCTTTACAAAACACCAGTATTAGCAATCAATTTTGGTGGACCTCTCGAAACAGTTTTGAATTATGATGGATCCAATCTTGACGATGCAACGGGGTTTACGGTACCAGGCGACCATGATAAATGGGCAAAAACTATAACCAAATACTACAATGAGACTAATGATAATATCAAGAAGCGGTTAGGAGACAATGGACATAGGCGAGCTATAGAAAAGTTCTCGCGCAACGAAACTAGCTATGAATTTGTGAAACAATTGGAGTTTTCAGCAAGAAGCAAAAAGAGAGTTATAGTACCCCATTGGGTACTTTCATTGGTTCCTATTGTGATTTTAGCTTTTGCATTTATCGTCTCCAAGTTTTTTTTCTAATCGGGTGTGTGTTACAATGTTTTTGCAATAAGTATATAATTTACTTCTCAACTATAAGAAAAAAAAAAAGCTAACAACTTCACAACAACTTTCAACTTCTCAATAGATTATTCTTCTGTAGCGCTCATTCATCTCGTAAAAGCAGCTTATTGCTCGGGCGTTTTCGCCCTCCATTGATTTGTCTGAATTCACAAAGCTGTTCATCTTGCCTTTTTCATCTGCTGAAACAAATAGGGAACTTTCCATTCTCCAAGGAATTTGAGTTGTAAGCCCTTTAGTGTTAATAATTTACTATTTCCAACTTCATTGTAGATTTTTTCGGTGGCATTTACTGAATCTATGTTTTTTAGGTCTTTGAAGACCTGAGTAAAGCGCTGGTAGATTTAGCTGATAGGCTATTCTGTGTTCGTTTTCTGCTTATTTTACCCTATGAATGAGTGAAAGCAGGCAATCTAAAGGACAAACTAAGACTTTGAAGAGATGTTATAATCTTTACTAAACCTTTGATATGGCATTCACTAAGGTGTTGCTAAAAACTCCGTGTTTGTGTCACTAATACTGAGTTGTGCATAGTATTTGAGGTTTTGTGTAACAATATTGGCTCATGATTTATTTTCGGGGAATTGCAATTTTTGATCTAACCTCAATCAAAATTAGGAAAGTATACTGAGGCATATATAAAGAAAGATACATGGCACTGATAGATCTTTTCTTTTTCTTTTTTAACCTTTGCTCGAAAATCGTATCTATTACCAGCTTACCTTGTGAACTATTACAGGAAATATTCCAAAATATCAACCAGCATCAGGTTTTGGCCCTAGCGCCAATGCACTCATAATTGCAGTGTGTCACGAAGAGAAAACCTTACAAAAACATCTATGTTTACAAAAGTCGTCAAGTACAAAATATTGAATGTGGATCACCAAACCCCAAACTCGAGTTGTTTCGATACCCAGGAAACATTAACAGCTTGAAAAGTAACAACTACACAATAATATCCTCCAATACGTTTGAAAAGTATCTAGCAAAGATGGATAGACGTCGAGAAATTACACACTTTCACTCATTTGATCACCACAATGTCTTGCTTGAGCGTTTATTTAGACATTTCAAATCAATCAAGCACTTTGAATTAAGCCTGGATTGTACAAATTCAACATATTATATTTCCTTTTTTAGAGCAGGCATTTCATGTTTTAAGAGAAAGTATTTGCAACGCTTGAATCACCGTACATTATATGTATCTGGTACTCTTAATTGGTATGAAAGCTATAATTTGAACATTCTTCGAAATTCAGTGGAAAATGTAACAGTATTGAAAATTTCTGCAATATATGACTAAAAGACTTTAAAAACAATCAATCGACTTCCTCATTTAACAACTTCATATCTCCCCAGTGCTGGAGCTTTGTATGATAGGTTTCAGTTTCGACGCAGTATGAAATTGGAGAAGTTATATTTGTTTAAATGCACTTCTTCCCTGACCCAATTTGCTATCAATAAAACATTCAATACATCAAAGCTACAAGAGTTATACATTCAGGGTCATATTGGTGATTATGTTAATGAATTATTTTCTGGTCTTGAAAAAGAAGGGGAGTAACCAAATCTTCTTCTGCTTGGAATAATCCTGAAATATTTTCATTTTAATTGGATTGTCTATCACTTAAGCAAGCACAGTCATACAAACCTTCAACTGCTAATATTAATACATTCAAGAGTAGCATAGAGGAGATATCTTTCCAAATTATGTTTCCAGTTTCCAAATACAAGCATCAATTGGTGGTATTATCCGAAATGCAACTTGGGCGTGCAAAGGTCCTTTGGTATGGCTGTTAATTTTAGTCCAAACTTGCCCCATGGAGTAGTTGGCTACCATCATTACGACGATGAAACAAATTGGCCCACAGAAAGGAAATTGGAAAATGTGATTGTGCAAAACAAATCAATAAATATTAAGCTTAAAAAGTGCTACTCGGATTCAGAATTGAACATTCTTTCTTGCAAGCCCTCATACCCACCAGGCTTCGAAACAAGTTCACCCAAGGTCACTTTGTAAGGTTAATTGAATAAAGTAATTGTTCAAACTATGCGTCATCTGATTTTGCTTTTCTAAACGCAGCAGGCCTCGTTCTACCTTCGTTCTAACATGTCCAATGGTATATTTTCTATACTGGCTCATCTGGGCTCCAATTGGGGTGGACAGCCCAAATTTATTCAGCCAGCTTGACGATTTAGCTCAATTATCTAGTAGTTTGTGTTGATTCAAATCTGTATCCGTTACTAGAAGGGAATTACTTTATTATATGACAAAATATTGGCTGTTATCGTCCATGAGACTGAATTATAACTTGTTTGCAAGTGAAAGAAGATATAATCAAGAACTCCACAGCCTAAAGCATTTCCTACTTGACCTACAACATCTGACTACAAAGTTCTACATTTATTCATAATCTCATTATAGATCCATATTCAACAAGTCGTTATTTCATTTTGAAAACATCTCTGATTGCTTGCCATAAATGCAAGCTTGTATCTGTATCCTTATTTTCATGAATATTCGGCGACCCTTTTATCTTAAGTGCATTGAAATATCTTGAAGGGCCGCCACCACTATTGTCAACCAATTTTGATTTTCGTCCCTCCTTGTGCACTTTGAACCATCTTTCAATTAGAGGGGGGAAATTCTCCAAAGTCCTCCAATACGATTCTCTAATTTCCTTCTCTTTATCCAACTTCAACTTATGACCACTGACACCGGGACATTGCAAATTGTAATGTCTTATCTCAGAATTCAACAAATCAATCTTGGCCTGTATGTAGGATAAATCAGTCTCAGACAAGTTATTGTCTTCATAAGTAATCTTATTAATGTGCATCTCATACTCGTCTAGAATTTGATCTAGAGTAGTGGCCCTCTCAATATAACCTTTCATGATAGATTCATTCAACACCCACTTGAACCACAATCGGTCCACATCGGTTCGAAATAGTGTAATTGTCTTGTTCAAATTTTGCTGATTTTCAATCCAAGGCGGCAAAACGTCTTGCTTGTTCAATATTTGATTCATGAAATAATTTGTATCAGTACAGTTTTTTAAATGCTCTTGAGTCAATGGTTTGCCTCTTACGTTTTTCATTTCCGGTGAATTGAATTTCCCGGTTTGTTGATCTATAGCTGCATTGATTCTGTTTCCGGCTAAACTATTGACAAAATCAACCGATGATGAGTTGGTGAGTAACATCGATGGACCTAAAAGCTTCTCCTTGTAAATCTCTCTAAACTTGGCCTTCTCTTTGTCCTCGGGATTCTTGTTTATCCTGTAATCCAAACTGCCATCTCTTGCCAGTGCAAGTTTTTCACCAGCTGATATTTTCCGCTTCGGCTGAAACGTACTCATTGGATCATTTATGGGTTTGGGGGTCAGATCTAAGATCATACGGAGGTTGGCATCATAAGTTGATTCAGTGCCCAGCCATGGCTTAGTATTGTAAATTTCCCTTGCATGTTTGTTGTGAGATAAAAGAGGCTCACTTTTGATGTACGCTTGGGCGGCTTGTTGAAATTGGTTCTTGTCTTTGGCTCCATAATCGTATTCAGTCAATATACTGTTGATATGAGGGTTCATTTTCCGCAACTCTGTGGTGTTTGACAGGGCTTGAGTGACCTTTTCTTCCAAAATCTGTTTCATCCTCTCTACCATTGCTGAGTTATTTCCTGGATCCAGAAAATCTGAACCGGAATTGCCACCACTTTTGGCTGAATTGAACCGCTTCAAAATCGACCTTGTTTGAAACTTCGCTTTACCGCTTTGCTGTATGAGTTTGAACATTTCTCCAAATGTGGGTGGTCAAATTAGTGTATGTAGCATCTCAATGATAAAAGAATGTCTACAGATAAAAGAAACTTATACGCGGATCAAAATTGCCATCCATCGAGCGGCTTGTTAACCAGATGCCATTCTCCCACCTTCCGTCTCTTTTTCTGTGTCCTGCATAGTAAAGAAGAGAGAGGATATGATATTATGTAACATATTATGTAATATATTATGTAATATATATAACAAACTGTATGTGACGTTTTGTTGTTCACATTTTTTTTTCTTTTGAACAACAAAACAACACTTCATATTAATACACCACACTCAAGTAACTTTTATCTTCTCAACACTATATATACATATATATAACACATAATCATGTGGATTTTTGATTGGTGTATGTACTTTCACTACCTTCAATAATAGACTAACTAATCTAATATAATCTCAAAAGAATTGGCATTTGTTGTTACTAACTAAAATAATCTTTTTCAGTCCAAGACGTATTAGCCTCATTAGGTTTATGGAACAAGCATGCAAAATTGCTATTCCTAGGTTTAGATAACGCTGGTAAAACAACATTATTGCATATGTTAAAGAATGACAGATTAGCCACTTTACAACCAACTTTACATCCTACATCTGAAGAGTTGGCTATTGGTTCAGTTAGATTTACCACATTCGATTTGGGTGGCCATCAACAGGCTCGTAGATTGTGGAAGGATTATTTCCCTGAAGTTAATGGAATCGTGTTTTTGGTTGATGCAGCCGATCCAGATAGATTGGCCGAGTCAAAGGCTGAGTTGGAATCGTTGTTTAGAATTGAGGAGTTGAGCCAAGTCCCATTCGTTATTTTGGGTAACAAGATTGATGTTCCAACTGCTTGCGGTGAAATGGAATTGAAGAATGCATTGGGATTGTACAACACTACCGGTAAGGACACAGGTAAGTTGCCTGAGGGAACTAGACCAATTGAGGTGTTTATGGTATCTGTTGTGATGAGATCGGGATACGGTGAGGCATTCAAGTGGTTGTCCCAATATATCTAGACAATCTGACAGTGTCGCCGCCACCACTGTGTTGTATAGAGTGTAATGTACGATAATGACTAATAGATGATGAGTCGACTAGTACAAGAGGTTTGTGTAGGTAGCAACAAAGTTTTTGTGCAGCAAAGACGTGTGTCGTCGTTTTGCATAGGTAACAACAAACACTTTGAACAAGAGCATCCTCTGTACTGACTATCTAATGTTTAATGGAAGGAGCTGAAGGTACTTCCAGTTTGCCTATTTTGTTTTTGCAGCTTACACTCCTAAAGAGAGAGGCATAATTCACAGTATATAATCTTTTTTCCTTTTTTTCTATTTTCTTTTTTTCTCCCTCTCTCTCTCTCTCTCTCTCTTTGTCTATGTCTTTGTCTTTGCCCTTTCTCTCTCTCATCGCGAAATGCAAAAATTAATTGCAACTTTGAGGGACACATACAACATCACCTTCTTTTTAACGAAACCAAACGTTACATATCTTTCTATAACATGGAGTCTAATAACAAAGTATCATTACATCCAGAGCAAAAGAAATGGAAAGCACCAAAAGGACCTAAACCAGTCCACCATAAGAACAAAAATCTTATAGGTTTGGGTAGGACAATAGCAAATCAACGGTCTAAAGAGAATGAGATTCAATACTTGCCCGATGGAGAGATGAGATTTACCACCGACAAGAAAGACCCAAACTGGGTGAAATTGAGATCTGTCACGCAGGAAAATTCTTTGGATGAATTTTTGAGTACAGCACAATTGGCAGATACTGATTTTAGTGCAGAAAGGGGGCAGCAAGTTAAGATTATTAAAGTGGGGAACACCAACATCATCAACTCCAATGGGTTGTTGAGTACTGATGAGATGTTAGCAATGAGACAGAAACACATGATGTTTGAGAATAAGTTAACAATTCCAAGACGTCCAAAGTGGTTCAAGCAACAAAGCAAATTAGAAATTGAAAGGCAGGAGAATTTAGCATTTTTGGCATGGAGAAGAGATTTGGCAAGTTTGACTGAAAACAATGACTTGTTGTTGACACCGTTTGAGAGAAACTTGGAGGTTTGGAGACAGCTATGGAGAGTTGTTGAGAGATGCGATTTGGTGGTTCAAATTGTGGATGCAAGAAACCCCCTTTTTTTCAGATCTATTGATTTGGAAAAGTATGTTGATAGCTTTAATGATTCTAACGACTCAAATCATCAGAAGAGAAACTTGCTACTTGTCAATAAAGCAGATATGTTGAGTCGGGACCAAAGAGTGACCTGGGCTGATTATTTTAAAGCAAAAAATATCAACTATGTCTTTTTTTCCGCAGCAAATGCAAATGCCTTGTTGGAAAAGGAACAGGAAGAGGCTGAGCAGCTTGAGCACCAGATCGAACTTGATTCCAAAAACAACCTAAGTGATGAATTGGTTGATGACATGGAAACAGATGACTCAATAAGGATTTTGAAAATCGAGGAACTAGAGCAATTGTTTATGGACTCGGCACCAAGCTTTGAAGTAGACCCAGAATTTCCTGATCGCAAGTTGCAAATCGGTCTCGTTGGTTACCCCAATGTTGGTAAATCATCAACAATCAACGCTTTAATAGGATCCAAAAAAGTATCAGTTTCCTCAACGCCAGGTAAGACAAAACATTTCCAAACGCTTCATCTCACACCCGATGTTATACTTTGCGATTGTCCTGGTTTAGTATTTCCAAATTTCGCCTACACCAATGCTGAATTGGTGTGTAATGGTGTTTTGCCCATTGACCAATTACGTGAGCACATCCCTCCCACGTCGTTAGTTTGCCAGAGGATACCAAAATTCTTTCTTGAGGCTGTTTATGGGATTCACATACCTATTCAACTGGTTGAAGACGGTGGTAATGGAGAATATCCAACTGCCAGAGAATTGCTCAACGCTTATGCGAGAGCAAGAGGTTATATGACACAAGGATTTGGTGCAGCTGATGAACCGAGGGCCGCTAGGTATATCCTTAAAGATTATGTCAATGGGAAGCTCCTTTATGTCAATCCACCTCCAGTACTCATTGGTGGAGAGTGGCAATTATTGGATTTGCAGAAAAGTAGAGAATTCAACAGGGAGTTGTATACGTTACAACATCTTCCCGAATCAAGACGACAACAGATTGAACATGCGATGAAGGTTAGGAATATTTCAATTGATCAATTTGACTTGCAAAAAGATATCTCAAAATTGAACTTCTCGATGCATATTGGCGGTAGTAGTGATGAGAACAGCGGAAGCGCAACAGAAGCCAAAACCTTATTTTATGGTGGTAAGCAAGCAAAGTTGGAAAGTGCAGGTGATGACTTGGATCAGGAGTTTTTTGCAATGGCTAATGTTGAAGGTAAATTGAATACGCCTTTCCATAAGAAGACAATTTCATTGCCAACAAAGTCGGACAAGAAACACAATAAGAAAAACAAGAAGCAGGAAAAGAAACATCGGTTTGTTGCTAGCTAGATAGGGGTTTATGTACTTTACTATGTATAAGCAAAGTATTTTACAAATTTTCTTGTCTCTTTCAAATGAAATTAATTTTATTAAAACATTTGACACCAAACTAACTTAATAGACAGTGGATTAAAACTACTAAACCTAAATAATATCTATAAAAACTTAGTAGATTCTGAATGATGGACCCATGGTAGATTTGATAACCAATGATCCAACGTTTTGCCAGTTCTTCTTCAACAATGAAACCAAGAAGTTAGCAGCCATCAAGATTTGGTTGACCAAAGCATCTTCTTCCATTTCGACGTTACCAACAGCAACAGCCAAACACAAGACCTTCTTCAATTGGAACTTGATGGTGGATTTGACATCAGTAACCTTTGAGTACAAGTCATCGTTGTGGGAGACTGGAGTTGGGAACTTACCAGCTTTAGACAAAGTTGGACCCAACAATCTTGGGATTTGCTTAATCAAAACTTCAGAAGCAATGAAAGCATTGTACTTCTTGGCCAATTTCTTGATCAACTTCTTGTTCTTGTTCAATTTCTTCAAGTCATCGACTGACATAGCATCAACACCCAATGACTTTGCTCTATCAACATCAAAAGCATCACCAAAGATACAGAGGGTCATGTTTGGTCTTGGGACTTGAGGCAATTTCAAAGTACCTGAGAAACGCTTGTCTCTTTGTGGGTCATAGTTTTTCAAACCAACTTGTAATTCAACAGTTTCCAAAAAGTTTCTCTTTTTGGTTTCGTTGGAGTGTTCCAACAATTTCTTGACGTTTTCACGAACGTGAGCGGAGGTGATTTTAGACATGTTTGACTAAAGGTTAAATTACGTCTCCCAAAAGTTAAATTGGTAAATTTGATTGATTCGACGTGGATGTAGAAGGAAAGAAAGGTTAAGACAAGTAGATGAGTGTATTGTGGAAAATTTTCAAGAAGCGCAGAGAGCCAAAGTGCAGAGAAACACGGCTACCAAATGAGTAAAAAAATAAGAATATTGGTCACATGACCTGTTGTGACTGTCAAATGTAATCTCAAGCAAATTTTAGAAGACAACACTACAAACAAAGGTTGAGCTTCTGGTTGTGAAGTATTGGGGGTACCACTTGGTGTGTTATGAAGTATCTAGATCCTCAATTTGGCAAGTCACATTGAGATATATCATCCTGAACTCTCTTCGATAAAAGAGACGGATTTTGCATACTCTTCTGTCTCTTCATCTCCAATATGACTATGTTGCAGTCAACTATACCAGCCGTACTATTGGAATCAATCAACGTTGCTTAGAATTCGGAGATCGTTTAAATTGTGTATTGCCTCTTCCCCTCCATCAACAATAAAGTAACACAAAAGAAATCAATTCAATTCTAGAAAAAAGCCGCACCAAATTGGTTTACCTTTGAGCTACACGCGTATGTAATAATATAACTGGGCCTTCACTTTCGATCAATGACTATACTATTCACAAAGCAGCTACCTCGTATTGAGATAGTGGTAGCAAATCTACGCGTATTCAGCAACTCTGCGTGCTCACAGTTTACCCCATCGGTAGCAAGTCTGAAGTGGAAAGCAGACCCCTCCTCTGTAACTGCTACAACAACAACAACAACAACATCATCATCATCATCACCACATAATCATCCCCCATACAAGAGATTCGACAAATTAAAGAAACTATCACGAAAAGAAGAGGCCGAACAATATCGGATAGCTTCGCGCAATAGACTTCAGCACCTAGATTTAAAGTACAGCATAGTCACTGCGTCAACTAAAAAGATTTTGGATATTGGATTTGCTCCTGGACATTGGTTATCCTATCTTGTTGATCGAGTTTGTCAATTGCATGAGGTCGAAGACACAAAGTTGCACACTGTAGGTGTTCATATTTTAGGTTTTGACATTTTATTTAAAAACCCTCCGTTGGGTACTAGTTCAATTCAGGGTAATATCTTCTCCAAGCTAAGTCATGACAATGTAATTCAACATTTCCTGGAAATTCCAAGCAAACAAAGCCAGCTTCAATTACAAGTAGGAGTTAATGAGGAAATTGACCACAAGTCGTACTTTGCCCAAGAAATTGATGAGTCACAATTGACAAAGAGTTTAGGTCAATTGGCAATATCAGAGAAAACAGAATCTGCGTCGAAAGAATCTGCTGGGAATTGGAAAGTAGATTTGGTCATTAGTGATTTAGCTCGTCCCGGTCGGCAACAAAGTGGATTTTATGACTATACCGAAACCAATCCTTATTTGCGATACAACAATAACAAGGGACTTAATCATTCAATTGTCAATCCGAAAAAGGGGAATTTGGATTTAGCCGATGGAGCTATATTACTTATGTTGAAAGTGTTGAGACCTGGTGGGAAATTTATTTTGAAATTGACCGACATTGACAATGACGATGAAGAGATTAGATCAATGAAGAAGAGTCTACTGGTAATCTTTAAAGAGGTGCATGAAATAAATCTAATACGAGATTGCATTTTCATTTGTCTTGATAAACAGTAATCGTGATAACTTTGTAAATGTTATACTTCATTTTTTTTAGTTCTATAGACCAAATTTAGGCTTCTTCTTCAGTAACTTCAACCCCACCATTTGCATCATCATTCTCCTCTTCCAATTCGACTTCTTCGACTTCCTTTTGTTCTGTGTCCTTCTCACCAACGTCATCTTCCAGTTTCTCTTGTGAACCGTCCTCAAGGTTAATCAATGGGGCGTTCTCAGAAGCAGCTCCATTGTTGATACTTAGATTTTGGAAATCATCAATCAAACGTTCACTAATCTTGTCCTTGTTCTTCTGTTTTAAAACGTCTTTGAATTCCTTGATGTAATTTGATAATTTCTCGTGATCAACACCATAGTTTCTTCCAAACAAAATAGCTTCAGGGTACCTGCCACTCTTGATTAGTAAATCCAAACACTTGTTGACATCGCCCACAAGCCACCAAGCTTGCCATGATATATTGTATCTGCCTCTCTCTTCGCACTTCTCAGCTAATTTAATCAACTGTGTCTTGTTGTTGGTAGAAGACAAAAGCAACAACAATGAAGAATAATCATTAGCTAACCAAAATGACTCTTGAGCCAATTTTAGGTTCCATTTGTTCAATGCCAAGTCTCCAAGTTTTTTCCATTTCTGAGCATTAACCGAAGCAAGAGTCGGGTTCTCCTTTTGTTGTTTTGATAATAAATCATAAGCTTGCTGCAAGTTTCCTGTAGTTAAAGCGATTTGGAACTTGGAATCAAAGTCTTGAGATAATGCATACGACAACGCCAAGTATCCCAACTTCTCAAAGAATCGTGAAAGCTGATTAAGCTCAGTCTTGGAAAAGTTGGCAATGAGTGAGTTGTAGTCTTCGGAAAGATTTTCAACGGTAACCGTAGCCAAATCGGGAGTTTCTTCTCCAGTCTCCTCGTCCAAGACATTGTGGGTTGCAAATTGTTCCAAGTCTCCCCTCATTACCAAAGTTTGCAATTCCAAAACTTCAGCATTGATATACCACGATATAACATCAAAAGACTTATCAATAAGGTATAGTTTCCCGTCTTGAGCCTTGTAGCCAAGTATGTAGAATTTGCGGTCGAAATGACCCAAGTTGATCACTTCACCACCAACAAAGTAATTCAATCTGTTAGTAGCTGCTGTTGTATAGACAAAGACATCACCAATGAATTTTCCAGACAATATAGCCTCTGATGTGGGCAATGTGTATAAGACATCAAATGCCGCTTCAGCTCCTTCTTCTGGATCCAACTCGTCATTAGCCACTGCTTGATCAAACACTTCTTGATCGTAACTTAAAAAGTAAGTCTCATCGTTGGTTTTAGCACCTGTAACGGCAGTTGATTTCTCACCCGTGCTTGAACTGGTGACTATTGCCAACAACTGTCCATTGTCAGACCAGACAACATCAGTTATGTCATCATCAATATCAACTCTTCTCACCAATTTCCCTTGTTCCCAATCATAGAAAGAAATACAACCTTCTGACTTGACTCCCAACAAATAACCCGCAAAAATCTTGTCGGCTTGATATAACAAGTCAATGATTAGGTATTCTTGGAAATTTTTGTACACCTTAACACTAACAGTAGATTCTCTAATGGCAAAGGGGCAAGCGGCTGATGTGTCGTGTGTGTTCCAGACAAAGTCAAGAGCACTACCGTAAGCTTTCGATCTCCATCCTAATGCGCTGTAAACAATATACTCACCATCGCCACAAACGGCAGCGTATCTACCATTAGAAGAGTGATCCAACGATTGAGGGAATATTTCAATTGTTCCCAAGTCTCTTTGTTGCAAGTTTAAAGACTCTCCATCCTTCAACCCTTGTGTCGCGTTTGGTTTGATGACTGACTGGAACACTTCAGAATTCTTTGCATATATTAGCTTATTGTTTGCGTCCAACGAGAATAATGGTTCTTCACTGCCCAATTTTATAATGACAAACCCTGAATCAAAACCAACGGCAATGACATTTGACTTTGGTAGTACACCAACACACCATGCTCGTTCTAAGCTGTAATTTATCGACTTTTCCAACTTGAAAGTGTTTGAATTCCAGAATCTGACCGTGCCGTCTTCGGACCCTGACACAATCACTGGTAACTCAGGATGGAAGATTGCAAATGACACATTAGACAAATGTCCTTCCAAAGTAGCAACACACGATTTTGTTTGGTAGTCCCACACTTTAATCGTTTTATCATCACTTGCAGTAATCAAATACGGCTTGTCGGCTTGTGGATAATAGTCAACAAAATTTACTCCCTTGGTGTCGTGAGCAATCAATGTAAAATTTGGATGCGAGCTGCCCAATGACCAAATCTTTACAGTTCTATCTAAACAAGCAGAAGCAAAAGTGTTTGGATCCTTGGGGTTGAAATTGACACTCATAACATAGTGTTGGTGGCCCTCAAAAACCTGTTCTAATTTCCAATTGTTGTCCCAATTCCATAACTTTATAGTCAAGTCATCACTTGAACTCAAGATATAAGGCTTTGTTGGATGAACGGCGATTGATCTAATGTAGTCTGGATGGGCTTCAAATTGCGTCACTTTCTCGCCGGTATTGTAATTGTAGACACGAATTTGGAAATCATCGGCTCCAACAACAATCCAATTTTTCCTGGCTATGAATTTACCAGTACGCACGGGTAAGTCGGTAATTTGTATAGACTTGACTAAAACATTTGTGGCGTACGACCAGATTTCAACCTTTCCGTTGTACAATGTTGTCAAGATCCATGGTTCGGTTGGGTGGAAATCAATCCCCTTAACACGATCAGAATGGTGACTGAATGTCTTTGCTATATCCAACTTCATTGTGAGTTGGTGGTAGAAGTTGCAATTGAAGAAAGGTGGGATTCAATAGGGATTCGTCGAGTTAACGTTGTTAGTTGTTGATTTTGTTGATTTTGTTGTGTGTGCGTAATTGAAAATTAATTTTCTCAATTTTTTTTCTTTCTTTCTTTTCTTTTAGTCTGCCTTGTTTGGGACACGTTAACTATTTTGTACACGACACATACACAACTACTGATAATGCCAAATCAATCTTTTTACATTCATACAAAACAAAACAAAAAAAAACAGAGCACTATACACCGCTCAGGATCACTAATATACACTCTCCAACTTTCCTCTTCTCTCCTTTCTATACTCTTTCTCGAGTACCTCCGCTTTTTCGATATACTTTTTCCATTTGTTTTCAAATATCTTGTTGGAAAATTTATCAACCACCAACTGTTGTCCTGTTTTCCGCATAGTCTCCAATGATTGATCACTGATGAGCAGTCTGTCGGTTACAAATAGACTCGAGAGTAATTGTTCCAACGTTGGAAACTCCATTTTCTCTCCATTGATTTCAAAAACCAAGTATTTTTCCTTATTGTCCTCTTTGGTTTGCAACAGGGGGTCGAAATCAGGATCGGCAAAAGATTTGAAAAAGAAGCCAGTAGTATTGTGCCAATCTTGAACTCTTTCTCCTGTCACTATATCAAGAAGTGGTCCTGCTGAGGCATGAACAATAGGTATACACCCTCTGGCAACATATTCAACCACACCTATTCCAAAATGTTCATTCCACATAGCATTGAGACCAAATTTGCACGTTGATAGAAACTTAACAATCTCCTCATACGAGCAATCGACTGCAAACTCAACAAATTTGTCCAATTTCAATGTCTTGACTTCTTGCTGTAAAAACTCCAACGTGGCAGTGTCATCTTTTGTGCGGCAAGACCCGGCAAATAGCAAAGTGGGTACTTTATCTCCTGGTGTTGAAATATTGGGATAGTTATTTACAAGGAATTGCTGATACTCTTTTAAGACCAATATATGACGCTTTTCGGGACGGAATTGTGCCAAGTACAAAAGCTTGTTTGCCCTTGTGCTGTCTCTATCTTTTTCATTAATAAGATATTCGGTTCCACAAGGTGGATAAAGTACGTCAATTTCCTTACCTAAAGCATGATTGTATGTCCATATCTTTTGCATGTGGCTAAATGTCCAAGATCCATTGGCTAACGTAATGTCAACATACGAGCCAATGTAAACATAAAGCCAATAAAGGCTGGACCAGTATAGGAATTTGGCAAAGCTAAACACATCTGAACTGCTTCTAATCTTTGAAAAGTCAGAAATATGGCCGTATTTCAATTTGTTAAACATGTTTTCCTGCAATATTGGATAATGTACGTATGCGATTATGGGAACTTTCAAAACAATTGACGCCACAAAGTAGCTTCCCGGTAACCCCATGGTATCGACCCACACATCGGGAGATAGTTCAAATGCCGCTTCTAAACTTAGCAAAAAAGTACCAAACAATTGACCGACAATAGTCAAATGCTTCCAATATGAGCTGTCGATAAACTTTCCAAACCTTCTCAAGTAGATAAATACAATTCTTGCATGATCCAAGTCCTCAACTTGAAATTTATCTCTGGCTTTCTCCAAAATCGATAATGGCTCTGCATCGACATTTGTGGTGTAAATAACACATATATTTTTGGTATCTTGTTCTAGTGTGGCCTTGACGGATTCCCACAAGACCTTTTCACCACCTCCTCCATTGTTTGCGTAAGGGTGGAAAAATCCATACAACAATCTTCGTTTAGGGTCATCGACATCTCGTCTTCTCATCTCTTGCACAAATTCATCTTTGTTGGCAACATCATTGGGTGAAATTTTCAACTTGTTATTTACGAAGTTGGTGTAAAATGACGGTGTTCCACTAGCCAATACAAGTCGACGCCTGAAGCTCGATCTTTTGTGACTGACTTTCAAGTAAATGGGTTTTTCGTAATTGACGACTTTGAGAATTCTGTCCTGCCATTTCTGCGAGGGAATTAGGAAGTAGTGGGGTAAGATGGAATTGAAAACTTGATGTATAAAGTATATCCCGAATAGTATACCAAGGATTAACCACATGACTGCAGTGATGTCTTCTATTGATGATGAGATTGTGGATATATCTTGGGCATTTATTTGATGCGAGAATGTCTTATCATATTAAGGCTGTTTATTTTTCTTCGCAACTTCGGCTTAATACGAAATAATTTCTAAAGATCGATTTGCTTCTTGCTGATAGTAGGTAGAGGTTGATTATCTTTCAGAACGGGAATTAGTTAATGCCACTACTCTTTGTTCGTCAAATCTGAGAATGCGCTATTATAGAGCGTAGCGAGTAATCCTTCTCAAACTAGCCTACATCTAACTTCCTACGTTTTTACAGTAACACTTTCAAACTTGAATTTCACCACCTGCACTGTATTTCTTTCATTCACTTTGAAGAGGTTACAAGGCATTTCTCTTATGATAGTTATGGAAATTAGAAATTAGAAATTTTGAGGACAATTTTCTGCAAAATTTTGTTTCTACTTTGTTTTATCTTATCCTGAGCTGATGCCTATAAAAACAACAGCATGCGAGACATACAATCAGCCAAGTATCTAACTTTATTTCTAGCCACAATCAAAGCTCAATAACAGGAACGGAGTTCCTCTTGCAACCAGTCTCTTAGCAGTATAAACTTTGTACATGCTACCATGTGTAAAACAATAAGATTTCCTAATTGGGACAAATTAACGCGTCACACTTTGATTAATTAAAATCAATTTCTCCTTTCAGTTTTGATTGCTTTAGAGTGAGTTATACACTTTGTCACAATATTAGTTTTCTATTTATCACTATTTACTAACTACATTTCATCATTCATTTGTTATTGCTAGGTTCTTACTATATTTTTGAAGGAAACATCAATAAACCTGCACCTCATCATCAAACATTAACGAATACAAAAAGTTAGACGCTGAAGCTAATTTAATTTTTTTTCTTTTTTTACAATTTTTTTTTTTTAGGACTAAGAAAGCTTTTATTGGCAGTTACATTTTCATTCAAAGTATTCAGCTACTAAAGTACCAGCTATTTATACAAGTCTACTTTGCTAATAACTATACAGCTTGAAGTGGTGTCTAATTGCATTTACTAGTTGCTTATAATTTTTATTGTTCAAATATTGAATTCATTGTTCACACTTGGCACACTAACGGAACACGTCCTTCGAGATAGCATTCCACTGTTTGACTACTTCAATTAAGCAAAAGTCCACACTCCATCTAGTTTTAAAAAGTATAATCACCCACGGTAATAAATCTTGATATTTCATGCATCAAAGAGACGATCTACTGACTAGCAGTGCATCATCAACAACATCATCCTCAAATACATCGAATAGTATGTCAACGGCAACTACAAGCACCACCACTGGCGGTGGCCAAAAGGTAAAGACTCCATTAAAGAAAGAGGAGTTGGAGAAGATTGCTCGCCAGTTGAAGAAGAAATTATCAAAGGCAAGTATAACGGCTAAGCAATCTTTATCGCCTACAAATATGAAGACAATGCCACCAAACGTTCCTAAATCGTCACCTTTAAGAGGATATATCAATGCCAACTCACAAAAGAATGGAGACTCTCACAACCATGACTCATTCTTATCGTCATCTCCAAACATTTACTCGCCCAATGGTAAATCTCCAACGCATATTAAAACTGCTGCAGCAACGTTTTTATCGTCGTCACCTTTGAAGAATATTGCAAGTGGCGATAACGATGAATTGAATGACTCACCCACAAAGAAGAGAAGGACAAGTTTTTCTCCAAGTAAAATGGTGCTAGCTGAGCTTACCCCTCCTGGAAATGGCGAACAGCAAAAGCAAAGCTTGAAACCATCGTTGGATATGAGCACGACTCCGTCGAGACAAACTTCTAGAAGAGATAGCATAACAAAACTGAGGGATACTGAAGCTGAATTTGACGTGGCTAAAACACCAGCTCCAGACACGGAGGGAGCTGATCTTCTCATATATCTTGCCACCTCACCCAGCCCTGCCAAGACTTATAAACCAAAAGTTTCCATCAATGCTCCTGTTTCTCATACAATCACAAAACAAGGCGGTGGCTCGCAAACTCAACCTCCACAGAGCTACCCACAACAGAGTGCATCGACATTCGCTGTGCCTCAGCCGCCAGTCACACCCAAGAGAGTAAACACTCAACATCATCAACACACCAGAACTCCCCAGAATAGATTGACTCCATTCTTGAACAACTTATCCTCCAATCTACCATCATCTGGGTTGACTTTAACACCAAGTGGCTTCAATATGAATGACTATGTGAATTTTTTCACGCCATCGCCAGGTAATGCCATGAATAATAAGAATCTATTAAAAACGCCTGATTTTAATAACTTGTTAAATGGGGGTGGAGCTGGTGCTGGTACCAACTCTGCCCTGGGACAAACACCATTGGGCAAGAAACTCGATGGGAAAATGTTGAATTTTAATAAAGTTTTGTTTCAAGGACATGGATCGGATTCTTCGGGAAAGGATATATAGGACAGATCATTTTGTTCTTTTTTTAAGTTGGTGGAATGGTAAATAATTTTTTCATAGTGCATTTTCTTAATCTACAGTTCGTTCAAAGTAATACAAACACCTTTTCTCTTTGATGTAATTGTGGTGTCAGGTTTTGCAACCACTACCGATGGTCGTGTACAGGGATAATTTAGAGTCTGATTGAAAAACCTCAATTCCTCTCGGTCTTGATTTTTCATCTAAGCTGCAGCAACAGCAACAGCAATAGTAGTAACCATGTCAACAGAACCAACTGCCAGCGTGGCCGAACTAGAGTCACAAACCAAGAACTTAGACTTGAGCAATGCCTCTTCTACCGAGCAAACTTCTAACAAAGAGAATGACTTGAAAGCGGAAGGTGCAGGGGACGATGGGGATCAGGAAGACGCTGGAGCAGATGCATCCTCCTCCGACAAGAAAAAGAAAAAGAAAAAGAGCAACAAAAAGAAGAAAAAATTAGTTGCTATTGACCAATCGTACCCCGATGGTATTTTCCCAGAGGGTGAGTGGATGGAATACCCATTGGATTCAAACAAGCATCGTACAACATCAGAAGAATTGAGGTATTTGGATAGACAACAAAACAACAAGTGGGAAGATTTTAGAAAAGGGGCCGAAATCCATCGTCGTGTTCGTGCTAAAGCCAAGTCTTCAATTAGACCCGGTATGTCAATGACTGAAATTGCCGATTTGATCGAAAACTCAGTGAGAGCGTATGCCAACTCCGACCACACAAAGAAAGCTGGGATTGGATTTCCTACTGGGTTATCTTTGAATCATGTTGCTGCACATTATACTCCAAATACTGGGGATAAATTAGTGTTGGGAAAAGACGATATTATGAAGGTTGATATTGGTGTACATGTTAATGGTCGTATCTGTGATTCTGCATTCACAATGACATTCAACGAAGACGGTAAATACGATACTATAATGCAGGCAGTTAGAGAAGCTACCAACACTGGTGTGAAAGAAGCGGGGATCGATGTCAGGATGAATGACATCGGTGCTGCCATCCAGGAAGTTATGGAAAGTTACGAGATGGAAGAAAATGGTAAAGTGTACCCAATTAAATGCATACGTAACCTTAATGGGCACAACATTGGTGACTACGTTATCCACTATGGTAAAAATGTCCCAATTATAGCTAATGGTGACAACACCAAAATGGAGGAAGGTGAGACTTTTGCTGTTGAAACATTCGGATCAACTGGTAAGGGATATGTTTTGCCTGAGGGAGAATGTTCACATTATGCATTGAACCAAAATACTGAAAACATGAGAGTACCATCAGAGAGATGCAAGGCATTGGTGAACACAATACAGGAGAATTTTGGAACTTTACCATGGTGTAGGAGATATTTAGAACGTGCTGGTGAAGACAAATACTTGCTAGCATTGAACCAATTAGTTAGAGCTGGAGTTGTTGAAGCCTATCCACCGATTGCTGATAAATTGGGTAGTTATACTGCACAATTTGAGCATACTATATTGTTGCATCCCCATAAGAAGGAGGTTGTCACTCGTGGTGATGACTATTAGATAGAAGTAGCGACAATCGGATAATCATGGAAAAGTCCTTTGTATGTAAAGTCGTATACGTCCAGACATGTGACACTTTCTTGAAACCTTTAAAAAGTAGATAAAGTTCATACTGCTGTTGCTTTCCTGTAAGGTAGTCACACTACTTTAAGATATAGTTTTTGTGTCTGCTCTAGTCGAGGTCTTACACGCTACCAAATCCATTAGCAATTTACGACGTGTTTCAGTGCTGGTTGCTTTGAAACGAAAGACGATAGAGATGTGATGCTTAATTCACGTTTCTTACCTTTTACACAATATATCAGACCCTTCTACAACATGAGGAGTCTCAAGGAATACAAGGT